>NC_138976.1:106569413-106824999 GCF_964341445.2 Mesoplodon mirus | reverse complement strand
GGTTAAATTACTCATGGTGACAGTACTCATGGTTGCAGTACCCATGGTGACAGTGCTCAAAACGGCAGTTCCCATGGTGACATTGCCCATGGTGACATTGCCTATGGTGACACTTCTCACGGTGACATTTCCCATGGTGACATGGCTCATGGTGACACACCACATTGTGCCAGTGCCCATGGTGACAGTGCTCATGGTTGCAATACCCATGGTGACAGTGCTCAAAATGACAGTGACGGTGGTGGCAGTGACCATGGTGACAGTGCCCACGGTGACATCGCCTAAAGTGACACTTCTCACGGTGACATTGCCAATGGTGACAGGGCTCATGTTGACGTGCTTATATTGACAGTGCTCACAGTGATAGTGCTCCTGGTGACATTGCCCATGGTGGAATTGCACACAATGCCAGTTCCCACAGTGGCAGTGCTCACGCTGAGAGTTGTCATGGTGATAGTGCCCATGGTGACAGTGCACATGGTCATACTGCCAATGGTGATAGTACTCATGGTTGCAGTACCCATGGTGACAGTGTGCAAAATGGCATTTCCTATGGTGACATTGCCCATGGTGACATTACCTATGGTGACACACGACATTGTGCCAGTGCCCATGGTGACAGTGCACATTGTGATACTCGCAATGGTGACAGTACTCATGGTGACAGCGCTTATGGTTGCAGTACCATGGTGACAGTGCTCAAAATGATAGTGACAGTGGTGGCAGTGACCATGGTGACAGTGCCCACGATGACATTGCCTATAGTGACACTTCTCACAGTGACATTGCCCATGGTGACAGGGCTCATGTTGACGTGTTCATATTGACAGTGCTCACAACGATAATGTCCATGGTGACAATGACCATGGTGGAATTGCACACAATGCCAGTTCCCACAGTGACAGTGCTCATGCTGAGAGTTGTCATGGTGATAGTGCCCATGGTGACAATGCACATGGTCATACTGCCAATGGTTAAATTACTCATGGTGATAGTACTCATGGTGGCAGTACCCATGGTGACAGTGCTCAAAATGGCAGTTCCCATGGTTACATTGCCCATGGTGCCATTGCCTATGGTGACAATTCTCACGTTGACATTTCCCATGGTGACATGGCTCATGGTGACACACCACATTGTGCCAGTGCCCTTGGTGACAGTGTTCACAGTGAAAGTGCTCATGGTAATACTGTTTACGTTGAGAGTGCCCAAGGTGAAAATACACATGGTGACATTACTCATTGAGAAATTGCCCATGGTTACAATTCTCATAGCAACAGTTATGTTGACAGTGCTCTTGGTGGAACTGCCCTGGGTGGCAGTGCTCGTGGTGTCAGTGCTCATGGTGGCAGTTCCCATGGTGAGAGTACCGATGGGGCAGTGCACATGGTGACAGTGCCCATGGTAACCGTGCTTACGGTGATATGACCCATGGTTACATTTATCATGATTGTGGTACCGATGCTGATAATGCTCCCGGAGTTATTGCCCATGGTTAAGGTGCCCATGGTGACTGTGTTCAGTGTAATAGTGAGCATAGTGATAGTGTACTTGGTGCCCGTGCCCATGGTGACAGTGCCCTTGGTGACAGTACACATGGTGATACTGCTCCATGTGATAGTGCCCTTGGGGACCCTGAGCATGGTGACAGTTCTCACGGTGACAGTGCCTATGGTGACAATGCTCATGGTGACAGTGCCCATGGTGACCGTTCTCATGTTCATAGTACCCATGGTGACAGTTCGTATGGTGAAAGTGCTCATGATGAGAGTGCCCATGTTGGTAGTTCCATTGGTGACTGTGCTCACAGTGATAGTGACCATGGTAAGATTGCAGATGGTGGCTGTGACATTGCCCATGATGAGAGTACTCATGGTGCCAGTGCTCATGGTGATAGTGTCCAAGGTGACAGTGCACATGGTTTTAATGCACATGGTGGCACAGAAAAATAGTTATAGTGCCCATGGTGACAGTGCTCATGTTGACAGTGCACAATGTGACAACCCATGCTGACAGTGCTCACGGTGACTGGGCTCATGGTTGCATTACCCATTGTGACAGTGCTCACAGTTACAATGCTCATGTTAACTGTGCTCACTCTGATAGTGTCTATGGTGACAGTGATCACAGTGATAGTGCCGATGGTGATAGTGCTAGGGTGATAGTGCCCATGATTAAGGTGCCCATGGTGACAGTGCTCACGGTCATAGTGAGCATAGTGGTAGTGCACTTGTTGACCGTGACCACGCTGAGAGTACAAATAGTGATAATTCTCAAGTTGGTTGTGTCCATGGTGGCAGTGCCCATGGACACCACCGGCAAAGTGATGGTGCTCACTGTGACAGGGCCCAAGGGGACAGTGCAAACCGTGACTTTGCCTATCGTGACAGTGTTCACAGTGAGAAATTCCATCGTGACAGTGACCACCGTAACAGTTCTAATGCTGATAGTGCCCATAATGACAATACCCACGGTGACAGTACTCATGGTGATAATTCTCAAGGTGTTAGTGCCCATGGCGATCATTCCCATGGTGAGAGTCCTCACAGTGATAGTGTGCATGGTGACAGTTCCCATTCTGAAAGTGCTCATGATGACAGTGCCTATGTTGGTAATTCCCATGGTGACACTTCTCACAGTGATACTGACAATTGTTACAGTTCATATGTTGGCCATGCCCTTGGTGACAGTGCCCATGAAGACAGTACTTATGGTGACAATGTTCTCGGTGATAGTGCCCATGGTGAGAGTGCACATGGTTGTAGTGCACATGGTGGCACTGAAAAATGGTGACAGTGCTCACGGTAAAAACCCATGCTGACAGTACTCACAGAGACACTGCTCATGGTGGCAGTACCCATGGTGACCGTGCTCACAGTGGCAGCGCCCACTGTATGAGTGCCCATGTTGACAGTGCTCATGGTGACAGTGCTCATGGTTGCAGTACCCATGTTTACAGTGCTCAAAATGACAGTGACAGTGGTGGCAGTGACCATGGTGACAGTGCCTACGGTGACATTGCCTATAGTGACACTTCTCACGGTGACATTGCTCATGGTGACAGGGCTCATGTAGACGTGCTCATATTGACAGAGCTTGCAGTGATAGTGCCCATGGTGACATTGCCCATGGTGGAATTGCACACAATGCCAGTGCTCACGCTGAGAGTTGTCATGGTGATAGTGCCCATGGTGACAGTGCACATGGTCATACTGCCAATGGTGACAGTACTCATGGTGAGAGTACTCATGGTTGCAGTACCCATGGTGACAGTGCTAAAAAATGGCATTTCCCATGGTGACATTGCCCATGGTGACATTGCCTATGGTGACACTTCTCACGGTGACATTTCCCATGGTGACATGGCTCACGGTGACACACCGCATTGTGCCAGTGCCCATGGTGACAGTGCTCACAGTGAAAGTGCTAATGGTAATACTGTTTACGTTGAGAGTGCCCAAGGTGAAAATACACATGGTGACATTACTCATTGAGAAATTGCCCATGGTTACAATTCTCATAGCAACAGTTATGGTGACAGTGCTCATGGTGGTACTGCCCTGGGTGGCACTGCTCGTGGTGTCAGTGCTCATGGTGACAGTGCTCATGGTGGCAGTTCCCATGGTGAGAGTACCGATGGGGCAGTGCACATTGTGACAGTGCCCATGGTAACCGTGCTTACGGTGATATGACCCATGGTTACAGTTATCATGATTGTGGTACCGATGCTGATAATGCTCCCGGAGATAGTGCCCATGGTTAAGGTGCCCATGGTGACAGTGTTCAGAGTAATAGTGAGCATAGTGATAGTGTACTTGGTGACCGTGCCCATGGTGACAGTGCCCCTGGTGACAGTACACATGGTGATACTGCTCCATGTGATAGTGCCCTTGTTGACCCTGCACATGGTGACAGTTCTCACGGTGACAGTGCCTATGGTGACAATGCTCATGGTGACAGTGCCCATGGTGACCGTTCTCACGTTCATAGTGCCCATGGTGACAGTTCGTATGGTGAAAGTGCTCATGATGAGAGTGCCCATGTTGGTAGGTCGATTGGTGACTGTGCTCACAGTGATAGTGACCATGGTAAGATTGCAGACGGTGGCTGTGCCATTGCCCATGATGAGAGTACTCATGGTGCCAGTGCTCATGGTGATAGTGTCCAAGGTGACAGTGCACATGGTTTTAATGCACATGGTGGCACAGAAAAATAGTTATAGTGCCCATGGTGACAGTGCTCATGTTGACAGTGCACAATGTAACAACCCATGCTGACAGTGCTCACGGTGACTGGGCTCATGGTTGCATTACCCATTGTGACAGTGCTCACAGTTACAATGCTCATGTTAACGGTGCTCACTCTGATAGTGTCTATGGTGACAGTGATCACAGTGATAGTGCCGATGGTGATAGTGCTAGGGTGATAGTGCCCATGATTAAGGTGCCCATGGTGACAGTGCTCACGGTCATAGTGAGCATAGTGGTAGTGCACTTGTTGACCGTGACCACGCTGAGAGTACAAATAGTGATAATTCTCAAGTTGGTAGTGTTCATGGTGGCAGTGCCCATGGACACCACCATCAAAGTGATATTGCTCACTGTGACAGGGCCCAAGTGGACAGTGCAAACCGGGACTTTGCCTATCGTGACAGTGCTCACAGTGACAAATTCCATCGTGACAGTGACCACATTGAAAGTTCTAATGCTGATAGTGCCCATGGCAATAATACCCATGGTGAGAGTCCTCACGCTGATAGTGCCCATGGTGACATTTCCCATTCTGAAAGTGCTCATGATGACAGTGCCAATGTTGGTAATTCCCATGGTGACACTTCTAACAGTGATACTGACAATGGTTACAGTTCACATGTTGGCCGTGCCCTTGGTGACAGTGCCCATGAAGACAGTACTTATGGTGACAGTGTTCTTGGTGATAGTGCCCATGGTGAGAGTGGACATGGTGGTAGTGCACATGGTGGCACTGAAAAATAGTGACAGGACTCATGGTGACTGTGCTCACGGTAAAAACCCATGCTGACAGTACTCACAGAGACACTGTTCATGGTGGAAGTACCCAAGGTGACAGTGCTCACAGTGACAGTGCCCACTGTATGAGTGCCCATGTTGACAGTGCTCATGGTGACACTGACCATGGTGACATTGCCTATGGTGACAGTGCTCATGGTGACAGTGCCCATGGTGACACGGACCACAGTGAGAATGCTCACAGTGATAGTGCCAATGGTGCCAGCACTCATGTTGACAGCCCCCATTGTGCAAGGTGCCATGGTGACAGTGACCATGGTGAGAGATCTCACGGTGATAGCGCTCACGGTAATAATCCTCATGGTGACAGTGCAAATGGTGACAATACACAGGGTGACAGTACACATGGTGAAAATACCCATGGTAGCAGTTCTCATAGTGACAGTGCTCATGGGGGATGTGCCCATGCTGACAGTGCTCATTGGGGCAGTGCTCATGGTGACAGTACCGATGAGGCCCGTGATTATGGTGATGGTGTTCACAGCGGCTGTGCTCATGGAGATAGTGCTCACGGTGACCGTGCCCATGATGACAGTACCCAGGGTGACAGTGCTCACGGGGAAAGTGCCAATGATAACATTAACCATGGTGATAGTGCCCCTGGTGACACGGCCCACAGTGACATTGCTCATGGTGATAGTGCCATTGGTGACAGTGCTCACGGAGAAGTTGCCCATCCTGACAATGCTCATGGTGACATTGACCTTCGAGATAGTACCCATGTTGACAGTGCCCATGGTGACGTGCTCATGTTGACAGTGCTCAAAGTGATAGTGCCCATGGTTACATTGCCAAGAGTGACAGTGCCCATGCTGACAGTTCTCATTGTGATAGTGCCCATGGTGACAGTGCACATGGTGATACTTGCAATGGTGACAGTGCTCATGGTGACAGCGCTCATGGTTGCAGTACCCATGGTGACAGTGCTCAAAATGACAGTGACAGTGGTGGCAGTGACCATGGTGACAGTGCCCACGGTGACATTGCCTATAGTGACACTTCTCACAGTGACAATGCCCATGGTGACAGGGCTCATGTTGACGTGCTCATATTGACAGTGCTCACAGCGATAATGTCCATGGTGACATTGCCCATGGTGGAATTGCACACAATGCCATTTCCAACAGTGACAGTGCTCACGCTGAGAGTTGTCATGGTGATAGTGCCCATGGTGACAGTGCACATGGTCATACTGCCAATAGTTAAATTACTCATGGTGACAGTACTCATGGTTGCAGTACCCATGGTGACAGTGCTCAAAATGGCAGTTCCCATGGTGACATTGCCCATGGTGACATTGTCTATGGTGACACTTCTCACGGTGACATTTCCCATGGTGACATGGCTCATGGTGACACACCACATTGTGCCAGTGCCCATGGTGACAGTGTTCACAGCGAAAGTGCTCATGGTAATACTGTTTACTTTGAGAGTGCCCAAGGTGAAAATACACATGGTGACATTACTCATTGAGAAATTGCCCATGGTTACAATTCTCATAGCAACAGTTATGGTGACAGTGCTCATGGTGGCACTGCCCTGGGTGACAGTGCTCGTGGTGTCAGTGCTCATGGTGACAGTGCTCATGATGAGAGTGCCTATGTTGTTAATTCCCATGGTGACATTTCTCACAGTGACACTGACAATGGTTACAGGTCACATGTTGGCCGTGCCCTTGGTGACAGTGCCCATGCAGACCTTACTTATGGTGACAGTGTTATCGGTGATAGTGCCCATGGTGAGAGTGCACATGGTGGTAGTGCACATGGTGGCACTGAAAAATGGTGACAGGGCTCATGGTGACAGTGCTCACGGTAAAAACCCATGCTGACAGTACTCACAGAGACACTGCTCATAGTGGTAGTAACCATGGTGACAGTTCGCACAGTGACAGTGCCCACTGTAGGAGTGCCCATGGAGACATTGCTCATGGTGACACTGACCACGGTGACATTGCCTATCGTGACAGTGCTCATGGTGACAGAGCCCATGTTGACTCTGACCACAGTGAGAATGCTCATGGTGATAATGCCAATGGTGACAGCACTCATGTTGACAGCACGCATTGTGCAAGGTGCCATGGTGACAGTGACCATGGTGAGAGATCTCACGGTGATAGCACTCACGGTAATAGTCCTGATGGTGACAGTGCAAATGGTGACAATACAGAGGGTGACAGTACTCATGGTGAAAATACCCATGCTAGCAGTTCTCATAGTGACAGTGCTCATGGGGGAAGTGCCCATGCTGACAGTGCTCATTGTGGCAGTGCTCATGGTGACAGTACCGATGAGGCCAGTGATTATGGTGATGGTGTTCACAGTGGCTGTGCTCATGGAGATAGTGCTCACGGTGACCGTGCCCATGATGACAGTGCCCAGGGTGACAGTGCTCACGGGGAAAGTGCCAATGATAACATTAACCATGGTGATAGTGCCCCTGGTGACACGGCCCACAGTGACATTGCTCATGGTGATAGTGCCATTGGTGACAGTGCTCATGGTGAAATTGCCCTTCCTGACAATGCTCATGGTGACATTGCCCTTCGAGATAGTACCCATGTTGACAGTGCCCATGGTGACGTGCTCATGTTGATAGTGCTCACAGTCATAGTGCCCATGGTGACATTGCCCATGGTGGAAGTGCCCACGGTGCCCTTGCCAACAGTGACAGTGCCCACGCTGACAGTTCTCATTGTGATAGTGCCCATGGTGACAGTACACATGGTGATAATCGCAATGGTGACAGTGCTCATGGTGACAGTGCTCATGGTTGCAATACCCATGGTGACAGTGCGCAAAATGACAGTGACAGTGGTGGCAGTGACCATGGTGACAGTGCCCACGGTGACATCGCCTATAGTGACACTTCTCACGGTGACATTGCCAATGGTGACAGGGCTCATGTTGACGTGCTTATATTGACAGTGCTCACAGTGATAGTGCCCATGGTGACATTGCCCATGGTGGAATTGCACACAATGCCAGTTCCCACAGTGACAGTGCTCACGCTGAGAGTTGTCATGGTGATAGTGCCCATGGTGACAGTGCACATGGTCATACTGCCAATGGTGACAGTACTCATGGTTGCAGTACCCATGGTGACAGTGTGCAAAATGGCATTTCCCATGGTGACATTGCCCATGGTGACATTGCCTATGGTGACACATCTCACGGTGACATTTCCCATGGTGACATTGCTCAAGGTGACACACGACATTGTGACAGTGCCCATGGTGACAGTGCACATTGTGATACTCGCAATGGTGACAGTGCTCATGGTGACAGCGCTCATGGTGGCAGTACCCAAGGTGACAGTGCTCACAGTGACAGTGCCCACTGTATGAGTGCCCATGTTGACAGTGCTCATGGTGACACTGACCATGGTGACATTGTCTATGGTGACAGTGCTCATGGTGACAGTGCCCATGGTGACACTGACCACAGTGAGAATGCTCACAGTGATAGTGCCAATGGTGCCAGCACTCATGTTGACAGCCCCCATTGTGCAAGGTGCCATGGTGACAGTGACCATGGTGAGAGATCTCACGGTGATAGCGCTCACGGTAATAGTCCTCATGGTGACAGTGCAAATGGTGACAATACACAGGGTGACAGTACACATGGTGAAAATACCCATGGTAGCAGTTCTCATAGTGACAGTGCTCATGGGGGATGTGCCCATGCTGACAGTGCTCATTGTGGCCGTGCTCATGGTGACAGTACCGATGAGGCCAGTGATTATGGTGATGGTGTTCACAGTGGCTGTGCTCATGGAGATAGTGCTCACGGTGACCGTGCCCATGATGACAGTGCCCAGGGTGACAGTGCTTACGGGGAAAGTGCCAATGATAACATTAACCATGGTGATAGTGCCCCTGGTGACACGGCCCACAGTGACATTGCTCATGGTGATAGTGCCATTGGTGACAGTGCTCACGGAGAAGTTGCCCATCCTGACAATGCTCATGGTGACATTGACCTTCGAGATAGTACCCATGGTGACAGTGCCCATGGTGACGTGCTCATGTTGACAGTGCTCAAAGTGATAGTGCCCATGGTGACATTGCCAAGAGTGACAGTGCCCATGCTGACAGTTGTCATTGTGATAGTGCCCATGGTGACAGTGCACATGGTGATACTTGCAATGGTGACAGTGCTCATGGTGACAGCGCTCATGGTTGCAGTACCCATGGTGACAGTGCTCAAAATGACAGTGACAGTGGTGGCAGTGACCATGGTGACAGTGCCCACGGTGACATTGCCTTTAGTGACACTTCTCACAGTGACATTGCCCATGGTGACAGGGCTCATGTTGACGTGCTCATATTGACAGTGCTCACAGCGATAATGTCCATGGTGACATTGCCCATGGTGGAATTGCACACAATGCCATTTCCAACAGTGACAGTGCTCACGCTGAGAGTTGTCATGGTGATAGTGCCCATGGTGACAGTGCACATGGTCATACTGCCAATGGTTAAATTACTCATGGTGACAGTACTCATGGTTGCAGTACCCATGGTGACAGTGCTCAAAATGGCAGTTCCCATGGTGACATTGCCCATGGTGACATTGCCTATGGTGACACTTCTCACGGTGACATTTCCCATGGTGACATGGCTCATGGTGACACACCACATTGTGCCAGGGGCCATGGTGACAGTGTTCACAGCGAAAGTACTCATGGTAATACTGTTTACTTTGAGAGTGCCCAAGGTGAAAATACACATGGTGACATTACTCATTGAGAAATTGCCCATGGTTACAATTCTCATAGCAACAGTTATGGTGACAGTGCTCATGGTGGCACTGTCCTGGGTGACAGTGCTCGTGGTGTCAGTGCTCATGGTGACAGTGCTCATGATGAGAGTGCCTATGTTGTTAATTCCCATGGTGACACTTCTCACAGTGACACTGACAATGGTTACATGTCACATGTTGGCCGTGCCCTTGGTGACAGTGCCCATGCAGACAGTACTTATGGTGACAGTGTTATCGGTGATAGTGCCCATGGTGAGAGTGCACATGGTGGTAGTGCACATGGTGGCACTGAAAAATGGTGACAGGGCTCATGGTGACAGTGCTCACGGTAAAAACCCATGCTGACAGTACTCACAGAGACACTGCTCATAGTGGCAGTAACCATGGTGACAGTTCGCACAGTGACAGTGCCCACTGTAGGAGTGCCCATGGAGACATTGCTCATGGTGACACTGACCACGGTGACATTGCCTATGGTGACAGTGCTCATGGTGACAGAGCCCATGTTGACTCTGACCACAGTGAGAATGCTCACGGTGATAGTGCCAATGGTGACAGCACTCATGTTGACAGCACGCATTGTGCAAGGTGCCATGGTGACAGTGACCATGGTGAGAGATCTCATGGTGATAGCACTCACGGTAATAGTCCTGATGGTGACAGTGCAAATGGTGACAATAAAGAGGGTGACAGTACTCATGGTGAAAATACCCATGCTAGCAGTTCTCATAGTGACAGTGCTCATGGGGGAAGTGCCCATGCTGACAGTGCTCATTGTGGCAGTGCTCATGGTGACAGTACCGATGAGGCGAGTGATTATGGTGATGGTGTTCACAGTGGCTGTGCTCATGGAGATAGTGCTCACGGTGACCGTGCCCATGATGACAGTGCCCAGGGTGACAGTGCTCACGGGGAAATTGCCAATGATAACCTTAACCATGGTGATAGTGCCCCTGGTGACACGGCCCACAGTGACATTGCTCATGGTGATAGTGCCATTGGTGACAGTGCTCATGGTGAAGTTGCCCATCCTGACAATGCTCATGGTGACATTGACCTTCGAGATAGTACCCATGTTGACAGTGCCCATGGTGACGTGCTCATGTTGACAGTGCTCAAAGTGATAGTGCCCATGGTGACATTGCCAAGAGTGACAGTGCCCATGCTGACAGTTCTCATTGTGATAGTGCCCATGGTGACAGTGCACATGGTGATACTTGCAATGGTGACAGTGCTCATGGTGACAGCGCTCATGGTTGCAGTACCCATGGTGACAGTGCTCAAAATGACAGTGACAGTGGTGGCAGTGACCATGGTGACAGTGCCCACGGTGACATTGCCTATAGTGACACTTCTCACAGTGACATTGCCCATGGTGACAGGGCTCATGTTGACGTGCTCATATTGACAGTGCTCACAGCGATAATGTCCATGGTGACATTGCCCATGGTGGAATTGCACACAATGCCATTTCCAACAGTGACAGTGCTCACGCTGAGAGTTGTCATGGTGATAGTGCCCATGGTGACAGTGCACATGGTCATACTGCCAATGGTTAAATTACTCATGGTGACAGTACTCATGGTTGCAGTACCCATGGTGACAGTGCTCAAAACGGCAGTTCCCATGGTGACATTGCCCATGGTGACATTGCCTATGGTGACACTTCTCACGGTGACATTTCCCATGGTGACATGGCTCATGGTGACACACCACATTGTGCCAGTGCCCATGGTGACAGTGCTCATGGTTGCAATACCCATGGTGACAGTGCTCAAAATGACAGTGACGGTGGTGGCAGTGACCATGGTGACAGTGCCCACGGTGACATCGCCTATAGTGACACTTCTCACGGTGACATTGCCAATGGTGACAGGGCTCATGTTGACGTGCTTATATTGACAGTGCTCACAGTGATAGTGCTCCTGGTGACATTGCCCATGGTGGAATTGCACACAATGCCAGTTCCCACAGTGGCAGTGCTCACGCTGAGAGTTGTCATGGTGATAGTGCCCATGGTGACAGTGCACATGGTCATACTGCCAATGGTGATAGTACTCATGGTTGCAGTACCCATGGTGACAGTGTGCAAAATGGCATTTCCTATGGTGACATTGCCCATGGTGACATTACCTATGGTGACACATCTCACGGTGACATTTCCCATGGTGACATTGCTCAAGGTGACACACGACATTGTGCCAGTGCCCATGGTGACAGTGCACATTGTGATACTCGCAATGTTGACAGTACTCATGGTGACAGCGCTTATGGTTGCAGTACCCATGGTGACAGTGCTCAAAATGATAGTGACAGTGGTGGCAGTGACCATGGTGACAGTGCCCACGATGACATTGCCTATAGTGACACTTCTCACAGTGACATTGCCCATGGTGACAGGGCTCATGTTGACGTGTTCATATTGACAGTGCTCACAACGATAATGTCCATGGTGACAATGACCATGGTGGAATTGCACACAATGCCAATTCCCACAGTGACAGTGCGCATGCTGAGAGTTGTCATGGTGATAGTGCCCATGGTGACAATGCACATGGTCATACTGCCAATGGTTAAATTACTCATGGTGATAGTACTCATGGTGGCAGTACCCATGGTGACAGTGCTCAAAATGGCAGTTCCCATGGTTACATTGCCCATGGTGACATTGCCTATGGTGACAATTCTCACGTTGACATTTCCCATGGTGACATGGCTCATGGTGACACACCACATTGTGCCAGTGCCCTTGGTGACAGTGTTCACAGTGAAAGTGCTCATGGTAATACTGTTTACGTTGAGAGTGCCCAAGGTGAAAATACACATGGTGACATTACTCATTGAGAAATTGCCCATGGTTACAATTCTCATAGCAACAGTTATGTTGACAGTGCTCTTGGTGGAACTGCCCTGGGTGGCAGTGCTCGTGGTGTCAGTGCTCATGGTGGCAGTTCCCATGGTGAGAGTACCGATGGGGCAGTGCACATGGTGACAGTGCCCATGGTAACCGTGCTTACGGTGATATGACCCATGGTTACATTTATCATGATTGTGGTACCGATGCTGATAATGCTCCCGGAGTTAGTGCCCATGGTTAAGGTGCCCATGGTGACTGTGTTCAGTGTAATAGTGAGCATAGTGATAGTGTACTTGGTGCCCGTGCCCATGGTGACAGTGCCCTTGGTGACAGTACACATGGTGATACTGCTCCATGTGATAGTGCCCTTGGGGACCCTGAGCATGGTGACAGTTCTCACGGTGACAGTGCCTATGGTGACAATGCTCATGGTGACAGTGCCCATGGTGACCGTTCTCATGTTCATAGTACCCATGGTGACAGTTCGTATGGTGAAAGTGCTCATGATGAGAGTGCCCATGTTGGTAGTTCCATTGGTGACTGTGCTCACAGTGATAGTGACCATGGTAAGATTGCAGATGGTGGCTGTGACATTGCCCATGATGAGAGTACTCATGGTGCCATTGCTCATGGTGATAGTGTCCAAGGTGACAGTGCACATGGTTTTAATGCACATGGTGGCACAGAAAAATAGTTATAGTGCCCATGGTGACAGTGCTCATGTTGACAGTGCACAATGTGACAACCCATGCTGACAGTGCTCACGGTGACTGGGCTCATGGTTGCATTACCCATTGTGACAGTGCTCACAGTTACAATGCTCATGTTAACTGTGCTCACTCTGATAGTGTCTATGGTGACAGTGATCACAGTGATAGTGCCGATGGTGATAGTGCTAGGGTGATAGTGCCCATGATTAAGGTGCCCATGGTGACAGTGCTCACGGTCATAGTGAGCATAGTGGTAGTGCACTTGTTGACCGTGACCACGCTGAGAGTACAAATAGTGATAATTCTCAAGTTGGTTGTGTCCATGGTGGCAGTGCCCATGGACACCACCGGCAAAGTGATAGTGCTCACTGTGACAGGGCCCAAGGGGACAGTGCAAACCGTGACTTTGCCTATCGTGACAGTGTTCACAGTGACAAATTCCATCGTGACAGTGACCACCGTAACAGTTCTAATGCTGATAGTGCCCATAATGACAATACCCACGGTGACAGTACTCATGGTGATAATTCTCAAGGTGTTAGTGCCCATGGCGATCATTCCCATGGTGAGAGTCCTCACAGTGATAGTGTCCATGGTGACAGTTCCCATTCTGAAAGTGCTCATGATGACAGTGCCTATGTTGGTAATTCCCATGGTGACACTTCTCACAGTGATACTGACAATTGTTACAGTTCATATGTTGGCCATGCCCTTGGTGACAGTGCCCATGAAGACAGTACTTATGGTGACAGTGTTCTCGGTGATAGTGCCCATGGTGAGAGTGCACATGGTTGTAGTGCACATGGTGGCACTGAAAAATGGTGACAGTGCTCACGGTAAAAACCCATGCTGACAGTACTCACAGAGACACTGCTCATGGTGGCAGTACCCATGGTGACCGTGCTCACAGTGGCAGCGCCCACTGTATGAGTGCCCATGTTGACAGTGCTCATGGTGACAGTGCTCATGTTTGCAGTACCCATGGTTACAGTGCTCAAAATGACAGTGACAGTGGTGGCAGTGACCATGGTGACAGTGCCTACGGTGACATTGCCTATAGTGACACTTCTCACGGTGACATTGCTCATGGTGACAGGGCTCATGTTGACGTGCTCATATTGACAGAGCTTGCAGTGATAGTGCCCATGGTGACATTGCCCATGGTGGAATTGCACACAATGCCAGTGCTCACGCTGAGAGTTGTCATGGTGATAGTGCCCATGGTGACAGTGCACATGGTCATACTGCCAATGGTGACAGTACTCATGGTGACAGTACTCATGGTTGCAGTACCCATGGTGACAGTGCTAAAAAATGGCATTTCCCATGGTGACATTGCCCATGGTGACATTGCCTATGGTGACACTTCTCACGGTGACATTTCCCATGGTGACATGGCTCACGGTGACACACCGCATTGTGCCAGTGCCCATGGTGACAGTGCTCACAGTGAAAGTGCTAATGGTAATACTGTTTATGTTGAGAGTGCCCAAGGTGAAAATACACATGGTGACATTACTCATTGAGAAATTGCCCATGGTTACAATTCTCATAGCAACAGTTATGGTGACAGTGCTCATGGTGGTACTGCCCTGGGTGGCACTTCTCGTGGTGTCAGTGCTGATGGTGACAGTGCTCATGGTGGCAGTTCCCATGGTGAGAGTACCGATGGGGCAGTGCACATTGTGACAGTGCCCATGGTAACCGTGATTACGGTGATATGACCCATGGTTACAGTTATCATGATTGTGGTACCGATGCTGATAATGCTCCCGGAGATAGTGCCCATGGTTAAGGTGCCCATGGTGACAGTGTTCAGAGTAATAGTGAGCATAGTGATAGTGTACTTGGTGACCGTGCCCATGGTGACAGTGCCCCTGGTGACAGTACACATGGTGATACTGCTCCATTTGATAGTGCCCTTGTTGACCCTGCACATGGTGACAGTTCTCACGGTGACAGTGCCTATGGTGACAATGCTCATGGTGACAGTGCCCATGGTGACGTTCTCACGTTCATAGTGCCCATGGTGACAGTTCGTATGGTGAAAGTGCTCATGATGAGAGTGCCCATGTTGGTAGGTCGATTGGTGACTTTGCTCACAGTGATAGTGACCATGGTAAGATTGCAGATGGTGGCTGTGCCATTGCCCATGATGAGAGTACTCATGGTGACAGTGCTCATGGTGATAGTGTCCAAGGTGACAGTGCACATGGTTTTAATGCACATGGTGGCACAGAAAAATAGTTATAGTGCCCATGGTGACAGTGCTCATGTTGACAGTGCACAATGTAACAACCCAGGCTGACAGTGCTCACGGTGACTGGGCTCATGGTTGCATTACCCATTGTGACAGTGCTCACAGTTACAATGCTCATGTTAACGGTGCTCACTCTGATAGTGTCTATGGTGACAGTGATCACAGTGATAGTGCCGATGGTGATAGTGCTAGGGTGATAGTGCCCATGATTAAGGTGCCCATGGTGACAGTGCTCACGGTCATAGTGAGCATAGTGGTAGTGCACTTGTTGACCGTGACCACACTGAGAGTACAAATAGTGATAATTCTCAAGTTAGTAGTGTTCATGGTGGCAGTGCCCATGGACACCACCATCAAAGTGATATTGCTCACTGTGACAGGGCCCAAGTGGACAGTGCAAACCGTGACTTTGCCTATCGTGACAGTGCTCACAGTGACAAATTCCATCGTGACAGTGACCACGTTGACAGTTCTAATGCTGATAGTGCCCATGGCAATAATACCAATGGTGAGAGTCCTCACGCTGATAGTGCCCATGGTGACATTTCCCATTCTGAAAGTGCTCATGATGACAGTGCCAATGTTGGTAATTCCCATGGTGACACTTCTAACAGTGATACTGACAATGATTACAGTTCACATGTTGGCCGTGCCCTTGGTGACAGTGCCCATGAAGACAGTACTTATGGTGACAGTGTTCTTGGTGATAGTGCCCATGGTGAGAGTGGACATGGTGGTAGTGCACATGGTGGCACTGAAAAATAGTGACAGGACTCATGGTGACTGTGCTCACGGTAAAAACCCATGCTGACAGTACTCACAGAGACACTGTTCATGGTGGCAGTACCCAAGGTGACAGTGCTCACAGTGACAGTGCCCACTGTATGAGTGCCCATGTTGACAGTGCTCATGGTGACACTGACCATGGTGACATTGCCTATGGTGACAGTGCTCATGGTGACAGTGCCCATGGTGACACGGACCACAGTGAGAATGCTCACAGTGATAGTGCCAATGGTGCCAGCACTCATGTTGACAGCCCCCATTGTGCAAGGTGCCATGGTGACAGTGACCATGGTGAGAGATCTCACGGTGATAGCGCTCACGGTAATAATCCTCATGGTGACAGTGCAAATGGTGACAATACACAGGGTGAGAGTACACATGGTGAAAATACCCATGGTAGCAGTTCTCATAGTGACAGTGCTCATGGGGGATGTGCCCATGCTGACAGTGCTCATTGGGGCAGTGCTCATGGTGACAGTACCGATGAGGCCCGTGATTATGGTGATGGTGTTCACAGCGGCTGTGCTCATGGAGATAGTGCTCACGGTGACCGTGCCCATGATGACAGTGCCCAGGGTGACAGTGCTCACGGGGAAAGTGCCAATGATAACATTAACCATGGTGATAGTGCCCCTGGTGACACGGCCCACAGTGACATTGCTCATGGTGATAGTGCCTTTGGTGACAGTGCTCACGGAGAAGTTGCCCATCCTGACAATGCTCATGGTGACATTGACCTTCGAGATAGTACCCATGTTGACAGTGCCCATGGTGACGTGCTCATGTTGACAGTGCTCAAAGTGATAGTGCCCATGGTGACATTGCCAAGAGTGACAGTGCCCATGCTGACAGTTCTCATTGTGATAGTGCCCATGGTGACAGTGCACATGGTGATACTTGCAATGGTGACAGTGCTCATGGTGACAGCGCTCATGGTTGCAGTACCCATGGTGACAGTGCTCAAAATGACAGTGACAGTGGTGGCAGTGACCATGGTGACAGTGCCCACGGTGACATTGCCTATAGTGACACTTCTCACAGTGACATTGCCCATGGTGACAGGGCTCATGTTGACGTGCTCATATTGACAGTGCTCACAGCGATAATGTCCATGGTGACATTGCCCATGGTGGAATTGCACACAATGCCATTTCCAACAGTGACAGTGCTCACGCTGAGAGTTGTCATGGTGATAGTGCCCATGGTGACAGTGCACATGGTCATACTGCCAATGGTTAAATTACTCATGCTGACAGTACTCATGGTTGCAGTACCCATGGTGACAGTGCTCAAAATGGCAGTTCCCATGGTGACATTGCCCATGGTGACATTGTCTATGGTGACACTTCTCACGGTGACATTTCCCATGGTGACATGGCTCATGGTGACACACCACATTGTGCCAGTGCCCATGGTGACAGTGTTCACAGCGAAAGTGCTCATGGTAATACTGTTTACTTTGAGAGTGCCCAAGGTGAAAATACACATGGTGACATTACTCATTGAGAAATTGCCCATGGTTACAATTCTCATAGCAACAGTTATGGTGACAGTGCTCATGGTGGCACTGCCCTGGGTGACAGTGCTCGTGGTGTCAGTGCTCATGGTGACAGTGCTCATGATGAGAGTGCCTATGTTGTTAATTCCCATGGTGACATTTCTCACAGTGACACTGACAATGGTTACAGGTCACATGTTGGCCGTGCCCTTGGTGACAGTGCCCATGCAGACAGTACTTATGGTGACAGTGTTATCGGTGATAGTGCCCATGGTGAGAGTGCACATGGTGGTAGTGCACATGGTGGCACTGAAAAATGGTGACAGGGCTCATGGTGACAGTGCTCACGGTAAAAACCCATGCTGACAGTACTCACAGAGACACTGCTCATAGTGGCAGTAACCATGGTGACAGTTCGCACAGTGACAGTGCCCACTGTAGGAGTGCCCATGGAGACATTGCTCATGGTGACACTGACCACGGTGACATTGCCTATGGTGACAGTGCTCATGGTGACAGAGCCCATGTTGACTCTGACCACAGTGAGAATGCTCACGGTGATAGTGCCAATGGTGACAGCACTCATGTTGACAGCACGCACTGTGCAAGGTGCCATGGTGACAGTGACCATGGTGAGAGATCTCACGGTGATAGCACTCACGGTAATAGTCCTGATGGTGACAGTGCAAATGGTGACAATACAGAGGGTGACAGTACTCATGGTGAAAATACCCATGCTAGCAGTTCTCATAGTGACAGTGCTCATGGGGGAAGTGCCCATGCTGACAGTGCTCATTGTGGCAGTGCTCATGGTGACAGTACCGATGAGGCCAGTGATTATGGTGATGGTGTTCACAGTGGCTGTGCTCATGGAGATAGGGCTCACGGTGACCGTGCCCATGATGACAGTGCCCAGGGTGACAGTGCTCATGGGGAAAGTGCCAATGATAACATTAACCATGGTGATAGTGCCCCTGGTGACACGGCCCACAGTGACATTGCTCATGGTGATAGTGCCTTTGGTGACAGTGCTCATGGTGAAATTGCCCTTCCTGACAATGCTCATGGTGACATTGCCCTTCGAGATAGTACCCATGTTGACAGTGCCCATGGTGACGTGCTCATGTTGACAGTGCTCACAGTCATAGTGCCCATGGTGACATTGCCCATGGTGGAAGTGCCCACGGTGCCCTTGCCAACAGTGACAGTGCCCACGCTGACAGTTCTCATTGTGATAGTGCCCATGGTGACAGTACACATGGTGATAATCGCAATGGTGACAGTGCTCATGGTGACAGTGCTCATGGTTGCAATACCCATGGTGACAGTGCTCAAAATGACAGTGACAGTGGTGGCAGTGACCATGGTGACAGTGCCCACGGTGACATCGCCTATAGTGACACTTCTCACGGTGACATTGCCAATGGTGACAGGGCTCATGTTGACGTGCTTATATTGACAGTGCTCACAGTGATAGTGCCCATGGTGACATTGCCCATGGTGGAATTGCACACAATGCCAGTTCCCACAGTGACAGTGCTCACGCTGAGAGTTGTCATGGTGATAGTGCCCATGGTGACAGTGCACATGGTCATACTGCCAATGGTGACAGTACTCATGGTTGCAGTACCCATGGTGACAGTGTGCAAAATGGCATTTCCCATGGTGACATTGCCCATGGTGACATTGCCTATGGTGACACATCTCACGGTGACATTTCCCATGGTGACATTGCTCAAGGTGACACACGACATTGTGACAGTGCCCATGGTGACAGTGCACATTGTGATACTCGCAATGGTGACAGTGCTCATGGTGACAGCGCTCATGGTGGCAGTACCCAAAGTGACAGTGCTCACAGTGACAGTGCCCACTGTATGAGTGCCCATGTTGACAGTGCTCATGGTGACACTGACCATGGTGACATTGTCTATGGTGACAGTGCTCATGGTGACAGTGCCCATGGTGACACTGACCACAGTGAGAATGCTCACAGTGATAGTGCCAATGGTGCCAGCACTCATGTTGACATCCCCCATTGTGCAAGGTGCCATGGTGACAGTGACCATGGTGAGAGATCTCACGGTGATAGCGCTCACGGTAATAGTCCTCATGGTGACAGTGCAAATGGTGACAATATACAGGGTGACAGTACACACGGTGAAAATACCCATGCTAGCAGTTCTCATAGTGACAGTGCTCATGGGGGAAGTGCCCATGCTGACAGTGCTCATTGTGGCAGTGCTCATGGTGACAGTACCGATGAGGCCAGTGATTATGGTGATGGTGTTCACAGTGGCTGTGCTCATGGAGATAGTGCTCACGGTGACCGTGCCCATGATGACAGTACCCAGGGTGACAGTGCTCACGGGGAAAGTGCCAATGATAACATTAACCATGGTGATAGTGCCCCTGGTGACACGGCCCACAGTGACATTGCTCATGGTGATAGTGCCATTGGTGACAGTGCTCACGGTGAAGTTGCCCATCCTGACAATGCGCATGGTGACATTGACCTTCGAGATAGTACCCATGGTGACAGTGCCCATGGTGACGTGCTCATGTTGACAGTGCTCAAAGTGATAGTGCCCATGGTGACATTGCCAAGAGTGACAGTGCCCATGCTGACAGTTCTCATTGTGATAGTGCCCATGGTGACAGTGCACATGGTGATACTTGCAATGGTGACAGTGCTCATGGTGACAGCGCTCATGGTTGCAGTACCCATGGTGACAGTGCTCAAAATGACAGTGACAGTGGTGGCAGTGACCATGGTGACAGTGCCCACGGTGACATTGCCTTTAGTGACACTTCTCACAGTGACATTGCCCATGGTGACAGGGCTCATGTTGACGTGCTCATATTGACAGTGCTCACAGCGATAATGTCCATGGTGACATTGCCCATGGTGGAATTGCACACAATGCCATTTCCAACAGTGACAGTGCTCACGCTGAGAGTTGTCATGGTGATAGTGCCCATGGTGACAGTGCACATGGTCATACTGCCAATGGTTAAATTACTCATGGTGACAGTACTCATGGTTGCAGTACCCATGGTGACAGTGCTCAAAATGGCAGTTCCCATGGTGACATTGCCCATGGTGACATTGCCTATGGTGACACTTCTCACGGTGACATTTCCCATGGTGACATGGCTCATGGTGACACACCACATTGTGCCAGTGCCCATGGTGACAGTGTTCACAGCGAAAGTACTCATGGTAATACTGTTTACTTTGAGAGTGCCCAAGGTGAAAATACACATGGTGACATTACTCATTGAGAAATTGCCCATGGTTACAATTCTCATAGCAACAGTTATGGTGACAGTGCTCATGGTGGCACTGCCCTGGGTGACAGTGCTCGTGGTGTCAGTGCTCATGGTGACAGTGCTCATGATGAGAGTGCCTATGTTGTTAATTCCCATGGTGACACTTCTCACAGTGACACTGACAATGGTTACATGTCACATGTTGGCCGTGCCCTTGGTGACAGTGCCCATGCAGACAGTACTTATGGTGACAGTGTTATCGGTGATAGTGCCCATGGTGAGAGTGCACATGGTGGTAGTGCACATGGTGGCACTGAAAAATGGTGAAAGGGCTCATGGTGACAGTGCTCACGGTAAAAACCCATGCTGACAGTACTCACAGAGACACTGCTCATAGTGGCAGTAACCATGGTGACAGTTCGCACAGTGACAGTGCCCACTGTAGGGGTGCCCATGGAGACATTGCTCATGGTGACACTGACCACGGTGACATTGCCTATGGTGACAGTGCTCATGGTGACAGAGCCCATGTTGACTCTGACCACAGTGAGAATGCTCACGGTGATAGTGCCAATGGTGACAGCACTCATGTTGACAGCACGCATTGTGCAAGGTGCCATAGTGACAGTGACCATGGTGAGAGATCTCATGGTGATAGCACTCACGGTAATAGTCCTGATGGTGACAGTGCAAATGGTGACAATACAGAGGGTGACAGTACTCATGGTGAAAATACCCATGCTATCAGTTCTCATAGTGACAGTGCTCATGGGGGAAGTGCCCATGGTGACAGTGCTCATTGTGGCAGTGCTCATGGTGACAGTACCGATGAGGCCAGTGATTATGGTGATGGTGTTCACAGTGGCTGTGCTCATGGAGATAGTGCTCACGGTGACCGTGCCCATGATGACAGTGCCCAGGTTTACAGTGCTCACGGGGAAAGTGCCAATGATAACATTAACCATGGTGATAGTGCCCCCGGTGACACGGCCCACAGTGACATTGCTCATGGTGATAGTGCCATTGGTGACAGTGCTCATGGTGAAGTTGCCCATCCTGACAATGCTCATGGTGACATTGACCTTCGAGATAGTACCCATGTTGACAGTGCCCATGGTGACGTGCTCATGTTGACAGTGCTCAAAGTGATAGTGCCCATGGTGACATTGCCAAGAGTGACAGTGCCCACGCTGACAGTTCTCATTGTGATAGTGCCCATGGTGACAGTGCACATGGTGATACTTGCAATGGTGACAGTGCTCATGGTGAAAGCGCTCATGGTTGCAGTACCCATGGTGACAGTGCTCAAAATGACAGTGACAGTGGTGGCAGTGACCATGGTGACAGTGCCCACGGTGACATTGCCTATAGTGACACTTCTCACAGTGACATTTCCCATGGTGACAGGGCTCATGTTGACGTGCTCCTATTGACAGTGCTCACAGCGATAATGTCCATGGTGACATTGCCCATGGTGGAATTGCACACAATGCCATTTCCAACAGTGACAGTGCTCACGCTGAGAGTTGTCATGGTGATAGTGCCCATGGTGACAGTGCACATGGTCATACTGCCAATGGTTAAATTACTCATGGTGACAGTACTCATGGTTGCAGTACCCATGGTGACAGTGCTCAAAATGGCAGTTCCCATGGTGACATTGCCCATGGTGACATTGCCTATGGTGACACTTCTCACGGTGACATTTCCCATGGTGACATGGCTCATGGTGACACACCACATTGTGCCAGTGCCCATGGTGACAGTGTTCACAGTGAAAGTGCTCATGGTAATACTGTTTACTTTGAGAGTGCCCAAGGTGAAAATAGACATGGTGACATTACTCATTGAGAAATTGCCCATGGTTACAATTCTCATAGCAACAGTTATGGTGACAGTGCTCATGGTGGCACTGCCCTGGGTGACTGTGCTCGTGGTGTCAGTGCTCATGGTGACAGTGCTCATGATGAGAGTGCCTATGTTGTTAATTCCCATGGTGACACTTCTCACAGTGACACTGACAATGGTTACAGGTCACATGTTGGCCGTGCCCTTGGTGACAGTGCCCATGCAGACAGTACTTATGGTGACAGTGTTATCGGTGATAGTGCCCATGGTGAGAGTGCACATGGTGGTAGTGCACATGGTGGCACTGAAAAATGGTGACAGGGCTCATGGTGACAGTGCTCACGGTAAAAACCCATGCTGACAGTACTCACAGAGACACTGCTCATAGTGGCAGTAACCATGGTGACAGTTCGCACAGTGACAGTGCCCACTGTAGGAGTGCCCATGGAGACATTGCTCATGGTGACACTGACCACGGTGACATTGCCTATGGTGACAGTGCTCATGGTGACAGAGCCCATGTTGACTCTGACCACAGTGAGAATGCTCACGGTGATAGTGCCAATGGTGACAGCACTCATGTTGACACCACACATTGTGCAAGGTGCCGTGGAGACAGTGACCATGGTGAGAGATCTCACGGTGATAGCACTCACGGTAATAGTCCTGATGGTGACAGTGCAAATGGTGACAATACAGAGGGTGACAGTACTCATGGTGAAAATACCCATGCTAGCAGTTCTCATAGTGACAGTGCTCATGGGGGAAGTGCCCATGCTGACAGTGCTCATTGTGGCAGTGCTCATGGTGACAGTACCGATGAGGCCAGTGATTATGGTGATGGTGTTCACAGTGGCTGTGCTCATGGAGATAGTGCTCACGGTGACCGTGCCCATGATGACAGTGCCCAGGGTGACAGTGCTCACGGGGAAAGTGCCAATGATAACATTAACCATGGTGATAGTTCCCCTGGTGACACGGCCCTCAGTGACATTGCTCATGGTGATAGTGCCTTTGGTGACAGTGCTCATGGTGAAATTGCCCTTCCTGTCAATGCTCATGGTGACATTGCCCTTCGAGATAGTACCCATGTTGACAGTGCCCATGGTGACGTGCTCATGTTGACAGTGCTCACAGTCATAGTGCCCATGGTGACATTGCCCATGGTGGAAGTGCCCACGGTGCCCTTGCCAACAGTGACAGTGCCCACACTGACAGTTCTCATTGTGATAGTGCCCATGGTGACAGTACACATGGTGATAATTGCAATGGTGACAGTGCTCATGGTGACAGTGCTCATGGTTGCAATACCCATGGTGACAGTGCTCAAAATGACAGTGACAGTTGTGGCAGTGACCATGGTGACAGTGCCCACGGTGACATCGCCTATAGTGACACTTCTCACGGTGACATTGCCAATGGTGACAGGGCTCATGTTGACGTGCTTATTTTGACAGTGCTCACAGTGATAGTGCCCATGGGGACATTGCCCATGGTGGAATTGCACACAATGCCAGTTCCCACAGTGACAGTGCTCACGCTGAGAGTTGTCATGGTGATAGTGCCCATGGTGACAGTGCACATGGTCATACTGCCAATGGTGACAGTACTCATGGTTGCAGTACCCATGGTGACAGTGTGCAAAATGGCATTTCCCATGGTGACATTGCCCATGGTGACATTGCCTATGGTGACACATCTCACGGTGACATTTCCCATGGTGACATTGCTCAAGGTGACACACGACATTGTGCCAGTGCCCATGGTGACAGTGCACATTGTGATACTCGCAATGGTGACAGTGCTCATGGTGAGAGCGCTCATGGTGGCAGTACCCAAGGTGACAGTGCTCACAGTGACAGTGCCCACTGTATGAGTGCCCATGTTGACAGTGCTCATGGTGACACTGACCATGGTGACATTGCCTATGGTGACAGTGCTCATGGTGACAGTGCCCATGGTGACACTGACCACAGTGAGAATGCTCACGGTGATAGTGCCAATGGTGCCAGCACTCATGTTGACAGCCCCCATTGTGCAAGGTGCCATGGTGACAGTGACCATGGTGAGAGATCTCACGGTGATAGCGCTCACGGTAATAGTCCTCATGGTGACAGTGCAAATGGTGACAATACAGAGGTTGACAGTACACATGGTGAAAATACCCATGGTAGAAGTTCTCATAGTGACAGTGCTCATGGGGGATGTGCCCATGCTGACAGTGCTCATTGTGGCAGTGCTCATGGTGACAGTACCGATGAGGCCAGTGATTATGGTGATGGTGTACACAGTGGCTGTGCTCATGGAGATAGTGCTCACAGTGACCGTGCCCATGATGACAGTGCCCAGGGTGACAGTGCTCACGGGAAAATTGCCAATGATAACATTAACCATGGTGATAGTGCCCCTGGTGACACGGCCCACAGTGACATTGCTCATGGTGATAGTGCCATTGGTGACAGTGCTCACGGTGAAGTTGCCCATCCTGACAATGCTCATGGTGACATTGACCTTCGAGATAGTACCCATGTTGACAGTGCCCATGGTGACGTGCTCATGTTGACAGTGCTCAAAGTGATAGTGCCCATGGTGACATTGCCAAGAGGGACAGTGCCCATGCTGACAGTTCTCATTGTGATAGTGCCCATGGTGACAGTGCACATGGTGATACTTGCAATGGTGACAGTGCTCATGGTGACAGCGCTCATGGTTGCAGTACCCATGGTGACAGTGCTCAAAATGACAGTGACAGTGGTGGCAGTGACCATGGTGACAGTGCCCACGGTGACATTGCCTATAGTGACACTTCTCACAGTGACATTGCCCATGGTGACAGGGCTCATGTTGACGTGCTCATATTGACAGTGCTCACAGCGATAATGTCCATGGTGACATTGCCCATGGTGGAATTGCACACAATGCCATTTCCAACAGTGACAGTGCTCACGCTGAGAGTTGTCATGGTGATAGTGCCCATGGTGACAGTGCACATGGTCATACTGCCAATGGTTAAATTACTCATGGTGACAGTACTCATGGTTGCAGTACCCATGGTGACAGTGCTCAAAATGGCAGTTCCCATGGTGACATTGCCCATGGTGACATTGCCTATGGTGACACTTCTCACGGTGACATTTCCCATGGTGACATGGCTCATGGTGACACACCACATTGTGCCAGTGCCCATGGTGACAGTGTTCACAGTGAAAGTGCTCTTGGAAATACTGTTTACTTTGAGAGTGCCCAAGGTGAAAATAGACATGGTGACATTACTCATTGAGAAATTGCCCATGGTTACAATTCTCATAGCAACAGTTATGGTGACAGTGCTCATGGTGGCACTGCCCTGGGTGACTGTGCTCGTGGTGTCAGTGCTCATGGTGACAGTGCTCATGATGAGAGTGCCTATGTTGTTAATTCCCATGGTGACACTTCTCACAGTGACACTGACAATGGTTACAGGTCACATGTTGGCCGTGCCCTTGGTGACAGTGCCCATGCAGACAGTACTTATGGTGACAGTGTTATCGGTGATAGTGCCCATGGTGAGAGTGCCCATGGTGGTAGTGCACATGGTGGCACTGAAAAATGGTGACAGGGCTCATGGTGACAGTGCTCACGGTAAAAACCCATGCTGACAGTACTCACAGAGACACTGCTCATAGTGGCAGTAACCATGGTGAGAGTTCGCACAGTGACAGTGCCCACTGTAGGAGTGCCCATGGAGACATTGCTCATGGTGACACTGACCACGGTGACATTGCCTATGGTGACAGTGCTCATGGTGACAGAGCCCATGTTGACTCTGACCACAGTGAGAATGCTCACGGTGATAGTGCCAATGGTGACAGCACTCATGTTGACAGCACGCACTGTGCAAGGTGCCATGGTGACAGTGACCATGGTGAGAGATCTCACGGTGATAGCACTCACGGTAATAGTCCTGATGGTGACAGTGCAAATGGTGACAATACAGAGGGTGACAGTACTCATGGTGAAAATACCCATGCTAGCAGTTCTCATAGTGACAGTGCTCATGGGGGAAGTGCCCATGCTGACAGTGCTCATTGTGGCAGTGCTCATGGTGACAGTACCGATGAGGCCAGTGATTATGGTGATGGTGTTCACAGTGGCTGTGCTCATGGAGATAGTGCTCACGGTGACCGTGCCCATGATGACAGTGCCCAGGGTGACAGTGCTCACGGGGAAAGTGCCAATGATAACATTAACCATGGTGATAGTGCCCCTGGTGACACGGCCCACAGTGACATTGCTCATGGTGATAGTGCCATTGGTGACAGTGCTCACGGTGAACTTGCCCATCCTGACAATGCTCATGGTGACATTGACCTTCGAGATAGTACCCATGTTGACAGTGCCCATGGTGACGTGCTCATGTTGACAGTGCTCAAAGTGATAGTGCCCATGGTGACATTGCCAAGAGTGACAGTGCCCATGCTGACAGTTCTCATTGTGATAGTGCCCATGGTGACAGTGCACATGGTGATACTTGCAATGGTGACAGTGCTCATGGTGACAGCGCTCATGGTTGCAGTACCCATGGTGACAGTGCTCAAAATGACAGTGACAGTGGTGGCAGTGACCATGGTGACAGTGCCCACGGTGACATTGCCTATAGTGACACTTCTCACAGTGACATTGCCCATGGTGACAGGGCTCATGTTGACGTGCTCATATTGACAGTGCTCACAGCGATAATGTCCATGGTGACATTGCCCATGGTGGAATTGCACACAATGCCATTTCCAACAGTGACAGTGCTCACGCTGAGAGTTGTCATGGTGATAGTGCCCATGGTGACAGTGCACATGGTCATACTGCCAATGGTTAAATTACTCATGGTGACAGTACTCATGGTTGCAGTACCCATGGTGACAGTGCTCAAAACGGCAGTTCCCATGGTGACATTGCCCATGGTGACATTGCCTATGGTGACACTTCTCACGGTGACATTTCCCATGGTGACATGGCTCATGGTGACACACCACATTGTGCCAGTGCCCATGGTGACAGTGCTCATGGTTGCAATACCCATGGTGACATTGCTCAAAATGACAGTGACGGTGGTGGCAGTGACCATGGTGACAGTGCCTACGGTGACATCGCCTATAGTGACACTTCTCACGGTGACATTGCCAATGGTGACAGGGCTCATGTTGACGTGCTTATATTGACAGTGCTCACAGTGATAGTGCTCCTGGTGACATTGCCCATGGTGGAATTGCACACAATGCCAGTTCCCACAGTGGCAGTGCTCACGCTGAGAGTTGTCATGGTGATAGTGCCCATGGTGACAGTGCACATGGTCATACTCCCAATGGTGATAGTACTCATGGTTGCAGTACCCATGGTGACAGTGTGCAAAATGGCATTTCCTATGGTGACATTGCCCATGGTGACATTACCTATGGTGACACATCTCACGGTGACATTTCCCATGGTGACATTGCTCAAGGTGACACACGACATTGTGCCAGTGCCCATGGTGACAGTGCACATTGTGATACTCGCAATGGTGACAGTACTCATGGTGACAGCGCTTATGGTTGCAGTACCCATGGTGACAGTGCTCAAAATGATAGTGACAGTGGTGGCAGTGACCATGGTGACAGTGCCCACGATGACATTGCCTATAGTGACACTTCTCACAGTGACATTGCCCATGGTGACAGGGCTCATGTTGACGTGTTCATATTGACAGTGCTCACAACGATAATGTCCATGGTGACAATGACCATGGTGGAATTGCACACAATGCCAGTTCCCACAGTGACAGTGCTCATGCTGAGAGTTGTCATGGTGATAGTGCCCATGGTGACAATGCACATGGTCATACTGCCAATGGTTAAATTACTCATGCTGATAGTACTCATGGTGGCAGTACCCATGGTGACAGTGCTCAAAATGGCTGTTCCCATGGTTACATTGCCCATGGTGACATTGCCTATGGTGACAATTCTCACGTTGACATTTCCCATGGTGACATGGCTCATGGTGACACACCACATTGTGCCAGTGCCCTTGGTGACAGTGTTCACAGTGAAAGTGCTCATGGTAATACTGTTTACGTTGAGAGTGCCCAAGGTGAAAATACACATGGTGACATTACTCATTGAGAAATTGCCCATGGTTACAATTCTCATAGCAACAGTTATGTTGACAGTGCTCTTGGTGGAACTGCCCTGGGTGTCAGTGCTCGTGGTGTCAGTGCTCATGGTGGCAGTTCCCATGGTGAGAGTACCGATGGGGCAGTGCACATGGTGACAGTGCCCATGGTAACCGTGCTTACGGTGATATGACCCATGGTTACATTTATCATGATTGTGGTACCGATGCTGATAATGCTCCCGGAGTTAGTGCCCATGGTTAAGGTGCCCATGGTGACTGTGTTCAGTGTAATAGTGAGCATAGTGATAGTGTACTTGGTGACCGTGCCCATGGTGACAGTGCCCTTGGTGACAGTACACATGGTGATACTGCTCCATGTGATAGTGCCCTTGGGGACCCTGAGCATGGTGACAGTTCTCACGGTGACAGTGCCTATGGTGACAATGCTCATGGTGACAGTGCCCATGGTGACCGTTCTCATGTTCATAGTACCCATGGTGACAGTTCGTATGGTGAAAGTGCTCATGATGAGAGTGCCCATGTTGGTAGTTCCATTGGTGACTG
Source organism: Mesoplodon mirus (assembly GCF_964341445.2). Taxonomy (NCBI): domain Eukaryota; kingdom Metazoa; phylum Chordata; class Mammalia; order Artiodactyla; family Ziphiidae; genus Mesoplodon; species Mesoplodon mirus. The sequence continues at coordinate 106,795,263 of NC_138976.1, read as the reverse complement.
TGCTCACAGTGATAGTGACCATGGTAAGATTGCAGATGGTGGCTGTGACATTGCCCATGATGAGAGTACTCATGGTGACAGTGCTCATGGTGATAGTGTCCAAGGTGACAGTGCACATGGTTTTAATGCACATGGTGGCACAGAAAAATAGTTATAGTGCCCATGGTGACAGTGCTCATGTTGACAGTGCACAATGTGACAACCCATGCTGACAGTGCTCACGGTGACTGGGCTCATGGTTGCATTACCCATTGTGACAGTGCTCACAGTTACAATGCTCATGTTAACTGTGCTCACTCTGATAGTGTCTATGGTGACAGTGATCACAGTGATAGTGCCGATGGTGATAGTGCTAGGGTGATAGTGCCCATGATTAAGGTGCCCATGGTGACAGTGCTCACGGTCATAGTGAGCATAGTGGTAGTGCACTTGTTGACCGTGACCACGCTGAGAGTACAAATAGTGATAATTCTCAAGTTGGTTGTGTCCATGGTGGCAGTGCCCATGGACACCACCGGCAAAGTGATAGTGCTCACTGTGACAGGGCCCAAGGGGACAGTGCAAACCGTGACTTTGCCTATCGTGACAGTGTTCACAGTGACAAATTCCATCGTGACAGTGACCACCGTAACAGTTCTAATGCTGATAGTGCCCATAATGACAATACCCACGGTGACAGTACTCATGGTGATAATTCTCAAGGTGTTAGTGCCCATGGCGATCATTCCCATGGTGAGAGTCCTCACAGTGATAGTGTCCATGGTGACAGTTCCCATTCTGAAAGTGCTCATGATGACAGTGCCTATGTTGGTAATTCCCATGGTGACACTTCTCACAGTGATACTGACAATTGTTACAGTTCATATGTTGGCCATGCCCTTGGTGACAGTGCCCATGAAGACTGTACTTATGGTGACAGTGTTCTCGGTGATAGTGCCCATGGTGAGAGTGCACATGGTTGTAGTGCACATGGTGGCACTGAAAAATGGTGACAGTGCTCACGGTAAAAACCCATGCTGACAGTACTCACAGAGACACTGCTCATGGTGGCAGTACCCATGGTGACCGTGCTCACAGTGGCAGCGCCCACTGTATGAGTGCCCATGTTGACAGTGCTCATGGTGACAGTGCTCATGGTTGCAGTACCCATGGTTACAGTGCTCAAAATGACAGTGACAGTGGTGGCAGTGACCATGGTGACAGTGCCTACGGTGACATTGCCTATAGTGACACTTCTCACGGTGACATTGCTCATGGTGACAGGGCTCATGTAGACGTGCTCATATTGACAGAGCTTGCAGTGATAGTGCCCATGGTGACATTGCCCATGGTGGAATTGCACACAATGCCAGTGCTCACGCTGAGAGTTGTCATGGTGATAGTGCCCATGGTGACAGTGCACATGGTCATACTGCCAATGGTGACAGTACTCATGGTGACAGTACTCATGGTTGCAGTACCCATGGTGACAGTGCTAAAAAATGGCATTTCCCATGGTGACATTGCCCATGGTGACATTGCCTATGGTGACACTTCTCACGGTGACATTTCCCATGGTGACATGGCTCACGGTGACACACCGCATTGTGCCAGTGCCCATGGTGACAGTGCTCACAGTGAAAGTGCTAATGGTAATACTGTTTACGTTGAGAGTGCCCAAGGTGAAAATACACATGGTGACATTACTCATTGAGAAATTGCCCATGGTTACAATTCTCATAGCAACAGTTATGGAGACAGTGCTCATGGTGGTACTGCCCTGGGTGGCACTGCTCGTGGTGTCAGTGCTCATGGTGACAGTGCTCATGGTGGCAGTTCCCATGGTGAGAGTACCGATGGGGCAGTGCACATTGTGACAGTGCCCATGGTAACCGTGCTTACGGTGATATGACCCATGGTTACAGTTATCATGATTGTGGTACCGATGCTGATAATGCTCCCGGAGATAGTGCCCATGGTTAAGGTGCCCATGGTGACAGTGTTCAGAGTAATAGTGAGCATAGTGATAGTGTACTTGGTGACCGTGCCCATGGTGACAGTGCCCCTGGTGACAGTACACATGGTGATACTGCTCCATGTGATAGTGCCCTTGTTGACCCTGCACATGGTGACAGTTCTCACGGTGACAGTGCCTATGGTGACAATGCTCATGGTGACAGTGCCCATGGTGACCGTTCTCACGTTCATAGTGCCCATGGTGACAGTTCGTATGGTGAAAGTGCTCATGATGAGAGTGCCCATGTTGGTAGGTCGATTGGTGACTGTGCTCACAGTGATAGTGACCATGGTAAGATTGCAGATGGTGGCTGTGCCATTGCCCATGATGAGAGTACTCATGGTGACAGTGCTCATGGTGATAGTGTCCAAGGTGACAGTGCACATGGTTTTAATGCACATGGTGGCACAGAAAAATAGTTATAGTGCCCATGGTGACAGTGCTCATGTTGACAGTGCACAATGTAACAACCCATGCTGACAGTGCTCACGGTGACTGGGCTCATGGTTGCATTACCCATTGTGACAGTGCTCACAGTTACAATGCTCATGTTAACGGTGCTCACTCTGATAGTGTCTATGGTGACAGTGATCACAGTGATAGTGCCGATGGTGATAGTGCTAGGGTGATAGTGCCCATGATTAAGGTGCCCATGGTGACAGTGCTCACGGTCATAGTGAGCATAGTGGTAGTGCACTTGTTGACCGTGACCACGCTGAGAGTACAAATAGTGATAATTCTCAAGTTGGTAGTGTTCATGGTGGCAGTGCCCATGGACACCACCATCAAAGTGATATTGCTCACTGTGACAGGGCCCAAGTGGACAGTGCAAACCGGGACTTTGCCTATCGTGACAGTGCTCACAGTGACAAATTCCATCGTGACAGTGACCACGTTGACAGTTCTAATGCTGATAGTGCCCATGGCAATAATACCCAGGGTGAGAGTCCTCACGCTGATAGTGCCCATGGTGACATTTCCCATTCTGAAAGTGCTCATGATGACAGTGCCAATGTTGGTAATTCCCATGGTGACACTTCTAACAGTGATAATGACAATGGTTACAGTTCACATGTTGGCCGTGCCCTTGGTGACAGTGCCCATGAAGACAGTACTTATGGTGACAGTGTTCTTGGTGATAGTGCCCATGGTGAGAGTGGACATGGTGGTAGTGCACATGGTGGCACTGAAAAATAGTGACAGGACTCATGGTGACTGTGCTCACGGTAAAAACCCATGCTGACAGTACTCACAGAGACACTGTTCATGGTGGCAGTACCCAAGGTGACAGTGCTCACAGTGACAGTGCCCACTGTATGAGTGCCCATGTTGACAGTGCTCATGGTGACACTGACCATGGTGACATTGCCTATGGTGACAGTGCTCATGGTGACAGTGCCCATGGTGACACGGACCACAGTGAGAATGCTCACAGTGATAGTGCCAATGGTGCCAGCACTCATGTTGACAGCCCCCATTGTGCAAGGTGCCATGGTGACAGTGACCATGGTGAGAGATCTCACGGTGATAGCGCTCACGGTAATAATCCTCATGGTGACAGTGCAAATGGTGACAATACACAGGGTGAGAGTACACATGGTGAAAATACCCATGGTAGCAGTTCTCATAGTGACAGTGCTCATGGGGGATGTGCCCATGCTGACAGTGCTCATTGGGGCAGTGCTCATGGTGACAGTACCGATGAGGCCCGTGATTATGGTGATGGTGTTCACAGCGGCTGTGCTCATGGAGATAGTGCTCACGGTGACCGTGCCCATGATGACAGTGCCCAGGGTGACAGTGCTCACGGGGAAAGTGCCAATGATAACATTAACCATGGTGATAGTGCCCCTGGTGACACGGCCCACAGTGACATTGCTCATGGTGATAGTGCCTTTGGTGACAGTGCTCACGGAGAAGTTGCCCATCCTGACAATGCTCATGGTGACATTGACCTTCGAGATAGTACCCATGTTGACAGTGCCCATGGTGACGTGCTCATGTTGACAGTGCTCAAAGTGATAGTGCCCATGGTGACATTGCCAAGAGTGACAGTGCCCATGCTGACAGTTGTCATTGTGATAGTGCCCATGGTGACAGTGCACATGGTGATACTTGCAATGGTGACAGTGCTCATGGTGACAGCGCTCATGGTTGCAGTACCCATGGTGACAGTGCTCAAAATGACAGTGACAGTGGTGGCAGTGACCATGGTGACAGTGCCCACGGTGACATTGCCTATAGTGACACTTCTCACAGTGACATTGCCCATGGTGACAGGGCTCATGTTGACGTGCTCATATTGACAGTGCTCACAGCGATAATGTCCATGGTGACATTGCCCATGGTGGAATTGCACACAATGCCATTTCCAACAGTGACAGTGCTCATGCTGAGAGTTGTCATGGTGATAGTGCCCATGGTGACAGTGCACATGGTCATACTGCCAATGGTTAAATTACTCATGGTGACAGTACTCATGGTTGCAGTACCCATGGTGACAGTGCTCAAAATGGCAGTTCCCATGGTTACATTGCCCATGGTGACATTGCCTATGGTGACACTTCTCACGGTGACATTTCCCATGGTGACATGGCTCATGGTGACACACCACATTGTGCCAGTGCCCATGGTGACAGTGTTCACAGCGAAAGTACTCATGGTAATACTGTTTACTTTGAGAGTGCCCAAGGTGAAAATACACATGGTGACATTACTCATTGAGAAATTGCCCATGGTTACAATTCTCATAGCAACAGTTATGGTGACAGTGCTCATGGTGGCACTGCCCTGGGTGACAGTGCTCGTGGTGTCAGTGCTCATGGTGACAGTGCTCATGATGAGAGTGCCTATGTTGTTAATTCCCATGGTGACACTTCTCACAGTGACACTGACAATGGTTACATGTCACATGTTGGCCGTGCCCTTGGTGACAGTGCCCATGCAGACAGTACTTATGGTGACAGTGTTATCAGTGATAGTGCCCATGGTGAGAGTGCACATGGTGGTAGTGCACATGGTGGCACTGAAAAATGGTGAAAGGGCTCATGGTGACAGTGCTCACGGTAAAAACCCATGCTGACAGTACTCACAGAGACACTGCTCATAGTGGCAGTAACCATGGTGACAGTTCGCACAGTGACAGTGCCCACTGTAGGAGTGCCCATGGAGACATTGCTCATGGTGACACTGACCACTGTGACATTGCCTATGGTGACAGTGCTCATGGTGACAGAGCCCATGTTGACTCTGACCACAGTGAGAATGCTCACGGTGATAGTGCCAATGGTGACAGCACTCATGTTGACAGCACGCATTGTGAAAGGTGCCATGGTGACAGTGACCATGGTGAGAGATCTCACGGTGATAGCACTCACGGTAATAGTCCTGATGGTGACAGTGCAAATGGTGACAATACACAGGGTGACAGTACTCATGGTGAAAATACCCATGCTAGCAGTTCTCATAGTGACAGTGCTCATGGGGGAAGTGCCCATGGTGACAGTGCTCATTGTGGCAGTGCTCATGGTGACAGTACCGATGAGGCCAGTGATTATGGTGATGGTGTTCACAGTGGCTGTGCTCATGGAGATAGTGCTCACGGTGACCGTGCCCATGATGACAGTGCCCAGGGTGACAGTGCTCACGGGGAAAGTGCCAATGATAACATTAACCATGGTGATAGTGCCCCCGGTGACACGGCCCACAGTGACATTGCTCATGGTGATAGTGCCATTGGTGACAGTGCTCATGGTGAAGATGCCCATCCTGACTATGCTCATGGTGACATTGACCTTCGAGATAGTACCCATGTTGACAGTGCCCATGGTGACGTGCTCATGTTGACAGTGCTCAAAGTGATAGTGCCCATGGTGACATTTCCAAGAGTGACAGTGCCCACGCTGACAGTTCTCATTGTGATAGTGCCCATGGTGACAGTGCACATGGTGATACTTGCAATGGTGACAGTGCTCATGGTGACAGCGCTCATGGTTGCAGTACCCATGGTGACAGTGCTCAAAATGACAGTGACAGTGGTGGCAGTGACCATGGTGACAGTGCCCACGGTGACATTGCCTATAGTGACACTTCTCACAGTGACATCGCCCATGGTGACAGGGCTCATGTTGACGTGCTCATATTGACAGTGCTCACAGCGATAATGTCCATGGTGACATTGCCCATGGTGGAATTGCACACAATGCCATTTCCAACAGTGACAGTGCTCACGCTGAGAGTTGTCATGGTGATAGTGCCCATGGTGACAGTGCACATGGTCATACTGCCAATGGTTAAATTACTCATGGTGACAGTACTCATGGTTGCAGTACCCATGGTGACAGTGCTCAAAACGGCAGTTCCCATGGTGACATTGCCCATGGTGACATTGCCTATGGTGACACTTCTCACGGTGACATTTCCCATGGTGACATGGCTCATGGTGACACACCACATTGTGACAGTGCCCATGGTGACAGTGTTCACAGTGAAAGTGCTCATGGTAATACTGTTTACTTTGAGAGTGCCCGAGGTGAAAATACACATGGTGACATTACTCATTGAGAAATTGCCCATGGTTACAATTCTCATAGCAACAGTTATGGTGACAGTGCTCATGGTGGCACTGCCCTGGGTGACAGTGCTCGTGGTGTCAGTGCTCATGGTGACAGTGCTCATGATGAGAGTGCCTATGTTGTTAATTCCCATGGTGACACTTCTCACAGTGACACTGACAATGGTTACAGGTCACATGTTGGCCGTGCCCTTGGTGACAGTGCCCATGCAGACAGTACTTATGGTGACAGTGTTATCGGTGATAGTGCCCATGGTGAGAGTGCACATGGTGGTAGTGCACATGGTGGCACTGAAAAATGGTGACAGGGCTCATGGTGACAGTGCTCACGGTAAAAACCCATGCTGACAGTACTCACAGAGACACTGCTCATAGTGGCAGTAACCATGGTGACACTTCGCACAGTGACATTGCCCACTGTAGGAGTGCCCATGGAGACATTGCTCATGGTGACACTGACCACGGTGACATTGCCTATGGTGACAGTGCTCATGGTGACAGAGCCCATGTTGACTCTGACCACAGTGAGAATGCTCACGGTGATAGTGCCAATGGTGACAGCACTCATGTTGACAGCACGCATTGTGCAAGGTTCCATGGTGACAGTGACCATGGTGAGAGATCTCACGGTGATAGCACTCACGGTAATAGTCCTGATGGTGACAGTGCAAATGGTGACAATACAGAGGGTGACAGTACTCATGGTGAAAATACCCATGCTAGCAGTTCTCATAGTGACAGTGCTCATGGGGGAAGTGCCCATGCTGACAGTGCTCATTGTGGCAGTGCTCATGGTGACAGTACCGATGAGGCCAGTGATTATGGTGATGGTGTTCACAGTGGCTGTGCTCATGGAGATAGTGCTCACGGTGACCGTGCCCATGATGACAGTGCCCAGGGTGACAGTGCTCACGGGGAAAGTGCCAATGATAACATTAACCATGGTGATAGTGCCCCTGGTGACACGGCCCACAGTGACATTGCTCATGGTGATAGTGCCTTTGGTGACAGTGCTCATGGTGAAATTGCCCTTCCTGACAATGCTCATGGTGACATTGCCCTTCGAGATAGTACCCATGTTGACAGTGCCCATGGTGACGTGCTCATGTTGACAGTGCTCACAGTGATAGTGCCCATGGTGACATTGCCCATGGTGGAAGTGCCCACGGTGCCCTTGCCAACAGTGACAGTGCCCACACTGACAGTTCTAATTGTGATAGTGCCCATGGTGACAGTACACATGGTGATAATTGCAATGGTGACAGTGCTCATGGTGACAGTGCTCATGGTTGCAATAACCATGGTGACAGTGCTCAAAATGACAGTGACAGTGGTGGCAGTGACCATGGTGACAGTGCCCACAGTGACATCGCCTATAGTGGCACTTCTCACGGTGACATTGCCAATGGTGACAGGGCTCATGTTGACGTGCTTATATTGACAGTGCTCACAGTGATAGTGCCCATGGTGACATTGCCCATGGTGGAATTGCACACAATGACAGTTCCCACAGTGACAGTGCTCACGCTGAGAGTTGTCATGGTGATAGTGCCCATAGTGACAGTGCACATGGTCATACTGCCAATGGTGACAGTACTCATGGTTGCAGTACCCATGGTGACAGTGTGCAAAATGGCATTTCCCATGGTGACATTGCCCATGGTGACATTGCCTATGGTGACACATCTCACGGTGACATTTCCCATGGTGACATTGCTCAAGGTGACACACGACATTTTGCCAGTGCCCATGGTGACAGTGCACATTGTAATACTCGCAATGGTGACAGTGCTCATGGTGACAGCGCTCATGGTGGCAGTACCCAAGGTGACAGTGCTCACAGTGACAGTGCCCACTGTATGAGTGCCCATGTTGACAGTGCTCATGGTGACATTGACCATGGTGACATTGCCTATGGTGACAGTGCTCATGGTGACAGTTCCCATGGTGACACTGACCACAGTGAGAATGCTCACAGTGATAGTGCCAATGGTGCCAGCACTCATGTTGACAGCCCCCATTGTGCAAGGTGCCATGGTGACAGTGACCATGGTGAGAGATCTCACGGTGATAGCGCTCACGGTAATAGTCCTCATGGTGACAGTGCAAATGGTGACAATACACAGGGTGACAGTACACATGGTGAAAATACCCATGGTAGCAGTTCTCATAGTAACAGTGCTCATGGGGGATGTGCCCATGCTGACAGTGCTCATTGTGGCAGTGCTCATGGTGACAGTACCGATGAGGCCAGTGATTATGGTGATGGTGTTCACAGTGGCTGTGCTCATGGAGATAGTGCTCACGGTGACCGTGACCATGATGACAGTGCCCAGGGTGACAGTGCTCACGGGGAAATTGCCAATGATAACATTAACCATGGTGATAGTGCCCCTGGTGACACGGCCCACAGTGACATTGCTCATGGTGATAGTGCCATTGGTGACAGTGCTCACGGTGAAGTTGCCCATCCTGACAATGCTCATGGTGACATTGACCTTCGAGATAGTACCCATGTTGACAGTGCCCATGGTGACGTGCTCATGTTGACAGTGCTCAAAGTGATAGTGCCCATGGTGACATTGCCAAGAGTGACAGTGCCCATGCTGACAGTTCTCATTGTGATAGTGCCCATGGTGACAGTGCACATGGTGATACTTGCAATGGTGACAGTGCTCATGGTGACAGCGCTCATGGCTGCAGTACCCATGGTGACAGTGCTCAAAATGACAGTGACAGTGGTGGCAGTGACCATGGTGACAGTGCCCACGGTGACATTGCCTATAGTGACACTTCTCACAGTGACATTGCCCATGGTGACAGGGCTCATGTTGACGTGCTCATATTGACAGTGCTCATAGCGATAATGTCCATGGTGACATTGCCCATGGTGGAATTGCACACAATGCCATTTCCAACAGTGACAGTGCTCACGCTGAGAGTTGTCATGGTGATAGTGCCCATGGTGACAGTGCACATGGTCATACTGCCAATGGTAAAATTACTCATGGTGACAGTACTCATGGTTGCAGTACCCATGGTGACAGTGCTCAAAATGGCAGTTCCCATGGTGACATTGCCCATGGTGACATTGCCTATGGTGACACTTCTCACGGTGACATTTCCCATGGTGACATGGCTCATGGTGACACACCACATTGTGTCAGTGCCCATGGTGACAGTGTTCACTGTGAAAGTGCTCTTGGAAATACTGTTTACTTTGAGAGTGCCCAAGGTGAAAATACACATGGTGACATTACTCATTGAGAAATTGCCCATGGTTACAATTCTCATAGCAAGAGTTATGGTGACAGTGCTCATGGTGGCACTGCCCTGGGTGACAGTGCTCGTGGTGTCAGTGCTCATGGTGACAGTGCTCATGATGAGAGTGCCTATGTTGTTAATTCCCATGGTGACACTTCTCACAGTGACACTGACAATGGTTACAGGTCACATGTTGGCCGTGCCCTTGGTGACAGTGCCCATGCAGACAGTACTTATGGTGACAGTGTTATCGGTGATAGTGCCCATGGTGAGAGTGCACATGGTGGTAGTGCACATGGTGGCACTGAAAAATGGTGACAGGGCTCCTGGTGACAGTGCTCACGGTAAAAACCCATGCTGACAGTACTCACAGAGACACTGCTCATAGTGGCAGTAACCATGGTGACAGTTCACACAGTGACAGTGCCCACTGTAGGAGTGCCCATGGAGACATTGCTCATGGTGACACTGACCACGGTGACATTGCCTATGGTGACAGTGCTCATGGTGACAGAGCCCATGTTGACTCTGACCACAGTGAGAATGCTCACGGTGATAGTGCCAATGGTGACAGCACTCATGTTGACAGCACGCATTGTGCAAGGTGCCATGGTGACAGTGACCATGGTGAGAGATCTCACGGTGATAGCACTCACGGTAATAGTCCTGATGGTGACAGTGCAAATGGTGACAATACAGAGGGTGACAGTACTCATGGTGAAAATACCCATGCTAGCAGTTCTCATAGTGACAGTGCTCATGGGGGAAGTGCCCATGGTGACAGTGCTCATTGTGGCAGGGCTCATGGTGACAGTACCGATGAGGCCAGTGATTATGGTGATGGTGTTCTCAGTGGCTGTGCTCATGGAGATAGTGCTCACGGTGACCGTGCCCATGATGACAGTGCCGAGGGTGACAATGCTCACGGGGAAAGTGCCAATGATAACATTAACCATGGTGATAGTGCCCCCGGTGACACGGCCCACAGTGACATTGCTCATGGTGATAGTGCCATTGGTGACAGTGCTCATGGTGAAGATGCCCATCCTGACTATGCTCATGGTGACATTGACCTTCGAGATAGTACCCATGTTGACAGTGCCCATGGTGACGTGCTCATGTTGACAGTGCTCAAAGTGATAGTGCCCATGGTGACATTTCCAAGAGTGACAGTGCCCACGCTGACAGTTCTCATTGTGATAGTGCCCATGGTGACAGTGCACATGGTGATACTTGCAATGGTGACAGTGCTCATGGTGACAGCGCTCATGGTTGCAGTACCCATGGTGACAGTGCTCAAAATGACAGTGACAGTGGTGGCAGTGACCATGGTGACAGTGCCCACGGTGACATTGCCTATAGTGACACTTCTCACAGTGACATTGCCCATGGTGACAGGGCTCATGTTGACGTGCTCATATTGACAGTGCTCACAGCGATAATGTCCATGGTGACATTGCCCATGGTGGAATTGCACACAATGCCATTTCCAACAGTGACAGTGCTCACGCTGAGAGTTGTCATGGTGATAGTGCCCATGGTGACAGTGCACATGGTCATACTGCCAATGGTAAAATTACTCATGGTGACAGTACTCATGGTTGCAGTACCCATGGTGACAGTGCTCAAAATGGCAGTTCCCATGGTGACATTGCCCATGGTGACATTGCCTATGGTGACACTTCTCACGGTGACATTTCCCATGGTGACATGGCTCATGGTGACACACCACATTGTGCCAGTGCCCATGGTGACAGTGTTCACAGCGAAAGTGCTCATGGTAATACTGTTTACTTTGAGAGTGCCCAAGGTGAAAATACACATGGTGACATTACTCATTGAGAAATTGCCCATGGTTACAATTCTCATAGCAAGAGTTATGGTGACAGTGCTCATGGTGGCACTGCCCTGGGTGACAGTGCTCGTGGTGTCAGTGCTCATGGTGACAGTGCTCATGATGAGAGTGCCTATGTTGTTAATCCCCATGGTGACACTTCTCACAGTGACACTGACAATGGTTACAGGTCACATGTTGGCCGTGCCCTTGGTGACAGTGCCCATGCAGACAGTACTTATGGTGACAGTGTTATCAGTGATAGTGACCATGGTGAGAGTGCCCATGGTGGCACTGAAAAATGGTGACAGTGCTCATGGTGACAGTGCTCACGGTAAAAACCCATGCTGACAGTACTCACAGAGACACTGCTCATAGTGGCAGTAACCATGGTGACAGTTCGCACAGTGACAGTGCCCACTGTAGGAGTGCCCATGGAGACATTGCTCATGGTGACACTGACCACGGTGACATTGCCTATGGTGACAGTGCTCATGGTGACAGAGCCCATGTTGACTCTGACCACAGTGAGAATGCTCACGGTGATAGTGCCAATGGTGACAGCACTCATGTTGACAGCACGCACTGTGCAAGGTGCCATGGTGACAGTGACCATGGTGAGAGATCTCACGGTGATAGCACTCACGGTAATAGTCCTGATGGTGACAGTGCAAATGGTGACAATACAGAGGGTGACAGTACTCATGGTGAAAATACCCATGCTAGCAGTTCTCATAGTGACAGTGCTCATGGGGGAAGTGCCCATGCTGACAGTGCTCATTGTGGCAGTGCTCATGGTGACAGTACCGATGAGGCCAGTGATTATGGTGATGGTGTTCCCAGTGGCTGTGCTCATGGAGATAGTGCTCACGGTGACCGTGCCCATGATGACAGTGCCCAGGGTGACAGTGCTCACGGGGAAAGTGCCAATGATAACATTAACCATGGTGATAGTGCCCCTGGTGACACGGCACACAGTGACATTGCTCATGGTGATAGTGCCATTGGTGACAGTGCTCACGGTGAAGTTGCCCATCCTGACAATGCTCATGGTGACATTGACCTTCGAGATAGTACCCATGTTGACAGTGCCCATGGTGACGTGCTCATGTTGACAGTGCTCAAAGTGATAGTGCCCATGGTGACATTGCCAAGAGGGACAGTGCCCATGCTGACAGTTCTCATTGTGATAGTGCCCATGGTGACAGTGCACATGGTGATACTTGCAATGGTGACAGTGCTCATGGTGACAGCGCTCATGGTTGCAGTACCCATGGTGACAGTGCTCAAAATGACAGTGACAGTGGTGGCAGTGACCATGGTGACAGTGCCCACGGTGACATTGCCTATAGTGACACTTCTCACAGTGACATTGCCCATGGTGACAGGGCTCATGTTGACGTGCTCATATTGACAGTGCTCACAGCGATAATGTCCATGGTGACATTGCCCATGGTGGAATTGCACACAATGCCATTTCCAACAGTGACAGTGCTCACGCTGAGAGTTGTCATGGTGATAGTGCCCATGGTGACAGTGCACATGGTCATACTGCCAATGGTTAAATTACTCATGGTGACAGTACTCATGGTTGCAGTACCCATGGTGACAGTGCTCAAAACGGCAGTTCCCATGGTGACATTGCCCATGGTGACATTGCCTATGGTGACACTTCTCACGGTGACATTTCCCATGGTGACATGGCTCATGGTGACACACCACATTGTGCCAGTGCCCATGGTGACAGTGCTCATGGTTGCAATACCCATGGTGACAGTGCTCAAAATGACAGTGACGGTGGTGGCAGTGACCATGGTGACAGTGCCTACGGTGACATCGCCTATAGTGACACTTCTCACGGTGACATTGCCAATGGTGACAGGGCTCATGTTGACGTGCTTATATTGACAGTGCTCACAGTGATAGTGCTCCTGGTGACATTGCCCATGGTGGAATTGCACACAATGCCAGTTCCCACAGTGGCAGTGCTCACGCTGAGAGTTGTCATGGTGATAGTGCCCATGGTGACAGTGCACATGGTCATACTGCCAATGGTGATAGTACTCATGGTTGCAGTACCCATGGTGACAGTGTGCAAAATGTCATTTCCTATGGTGACATTGCCCATGGTGACATTACCTATGGTGACACATCTCACGGTGACATTTCCCATGGTGACATTGCTCAAGGTGACACACGACATTGTGCCAGTGCCCATGGTGACAGTGCACATTGTGATACTCGCAATGGTGACAGTACTCATGGTGACAGCGCTTATGGTTGCAGTACCCATGGTGACAGTGCTCAAAATGATAGTGACAGTGGTGGCAGTGACCATGGTGACAGTGCCCACGATGACATTGCCTATAGTGACACTTCTCACAGTGACATTGCCCATGGTGACAGGGCTCATGTTGACGTGTTCATATTGACAGTGCTCACAACGATAATGTCCATGGTGACAATGACCATGGTGGAATTGCACACAATGCCAGTTCCCACAGTGACAGTGCTCATGCTGAGAGTTGTCATGGTGATAGTGCCCATGGTGACAATGCACATGGTCATACTGCCAATGGTTAAATTACTCATGGTGATAGTACTCATGGTGGCAGTACCCATGGTGACAGTGCTCAAAATGGCAGTTCCCATGGTTACATTGCCCATGGTGACATTGCCTATGGTGACAATTCTCACGTTGACATTTCCCATGGTGACATGGCTCATGGTGACACACCACATTGTGCCAGTGCCCTTGGTGACAGTGTTCACAGTGAAAGTGCTCATGGTAATACTGTTTACGTTGAGAGTGCCCAAGGTGAAAATACACATGGTGACATTACTCATTGAGAAATTGCCCATGGTTACAATTCTCATAGCAACAGTTATGGTGACAGTGCTCTTGGTGGAACTGCCCTGGGTGGCAGTGCTCGTGGTGTCAGTGCTCATGGTGGCAGTTCCCATGGTGAGAGTACCGATGGGGCAGTGCACATGGTGACAGTGCCCATGGTAACCGTGCTTACGGTGATATGACCCATGGTTACATTTATCATGATTGTGGTACCGATGCTGATAATGCTCCCGGAGTTAGTGCCCATGGTTAAGGTGCCCATGGTGACTGTGTTCAGTGTAATAGTGAGCATAGTGATAGTGTACTTGGTGACCGTGCCCATGGTGACAGTGCCCTTGGTGACAGTACACATGGTGATACTGCTCCATGTGATAGTGCCCTTGGGGACCCTGAGCATGGTGACAGTTCTCACGGTGACAGTGCCTATGGTGACAATGCTCATGGTGACAGTGCCCATGGTGACCGTTCTCATGTTCATAGTACCCATGGTGACAGTTCGTATGGTGAAAGTGCTCATGATGAGAGTGCCCATGTTGGTAGTTCCATTGGTGACTGTGCTCACAGTGATAGTGACCATGGTAAGATTGCAGATGGTGGCTGTGACATTGCCCATGATGAGAGTACTCATGGTGCCAGTGCTCATGGTGATAGTGTCCAAGGTGACAGTGCACATGGTTTTAATGCACATGGTGGCACAGAAAAATAGTTATAGTGCCCATGGTGACAGTGCTCATGTTGACAGTGCACAATGTGACAACCCATGCTGACAGTGCTCACGGTGACTGGGCTCATGGTTGCATTACCCATTGTGACAGTGCTCACAGTTACAATGCTCATGTTAACTGTGCTCACTCTGATAGTGTCTATGGTGACAGTGATCACAGTGATAGTGCCGATGGTGATAGTGCTAGGGTGATAGTGCCCATGATTAAGGTGCCCATGGTGACAGTGCTCACGGTCATAGTGAGCATAGTGGTAGTGCACTTGTTGACCGTGACCACGCTGAGAGTACAAATAGTGATAATTCTCAAGTTGGTTGTGTCCATGGTGGCAGTGCCCATGGACACCACCGGCAAAGTGATAGTGCTCACTGTGACAGGGCCCAAGGGGACAGTGCAAACCGTGACTTTGCCTATCGTGACAGTGTTCACAGTGACAAATTCCATCGTGACAGTGACCACCGTAACAGTTCTAATGCTGATAGTGCCCATAATGACAATACCCACGGTGACAGTACTCATGGTGATAATTCTCAAGGTGTTAGTGCCCAT
Source organism: Mesoplodon mirus (assembly GCF_964341445.2). Classification (NCBI taxonomy): domain Eukaryota; kingdom Metazoa; phylum Chordata; class Mammalia; order Artiodactyla; family Ziphiidae; genus Mesoplodon; species Mesoplodon mirus. The sequence goes on along the minus strand of NC_138976.1, from coordinate 106,779,474 downwards.
GGCGATCATTCCCATGGTGAGAGTCCTCACAGTGATAGTGTCCATGGTGACAGTTCCCATTCTGAAAGTGCTCATGATGACAGTGCCTATGTTGGTAATTCCCATGGTGACACTTCTCACAGTGATACTGACAATTGTTACAGTTCATATGTTGGCCATGCCCTTGGTGACAGTGCCCATGAAGACAGTACTTATGGTGACAGTGTTCTCGGTGATAGTGCCCATGGTGAGAGTGCACATGGTTGTAGTGCACATGGTGGCACTGAAAAATGGTGACAGTGCTCACGGTAAAAACCCATGCTGACAGTACTCACAGAGACACTGCTCATGGTGGCAGTACCCATGGTGACCGTGCTCACATGGCAGCGCCCACTGTATGAGTGCCCATGTTGACAGTGCTCATGGTGACAGTGCTCATGGTTGCAGTACCCATGGTTACAGTGCTCAAAATGACAGTGACAGTGGTGGCAGTGACCATGGTGACAGTGCCTACGGTGACATTGCCTATAGTGACACTTCTCACGGTGACATTGCTCATGGTGACAGGGCTCATGTAGACGTGCTCATATTGACAGAGCTTGCAGTGATAGTGCCCATGGTGACATTGCCCATGGTGGAATTGCACACAATGCCATTTCCAACAGTGACAGTGCTCACGCTGAGAGTTGTCATGGTGATAGTGCCCATGGTGACAGTGCACATGGTCATACTGCCAATGGTGACAGTACTCATGGTGAGAGTACTCATGGTTGCAGTACCCATGGTGACAGTGCTAAAAAATGGCATTTCCCATGGTGACATTGCCCATGGTGACATTGCCTATGGTGACACTTCTCACGGTGACATTTCCCATGGTGACATGGCTCACGGTGACACACCGCATTGTGCCAGTGCCCATGGTGACAGTGCTCACAGTGAAAGTGCTAATGGTAATACTGTTTACGTTGAGAGTGCCCAAGGTGAAAATACACATGGTGACATTACTCATTGAGAAATTGCCCATGGTTACAATTCTCATAGCAACAGTTATGGTGACAGTGCTCATGGTGGTACTGCCCTGGGTGGCACTGCTCGTGGTGTCAGTGCTCATGGTGACAGTGCTCATGGTGGCAGTTCCCATGGTGAGAGTACCGATGGGGCAGTGCACATTGTGACAGTGCCCATGGTAACCGTGCTTACGGTGATATGACCCATGGTTACAGTTATCATGATTGTGGTACCGATGCTGATAATGCTCCCGGAGATAGTGCCCATGGTTAAGGTGCCCATGGTGACAGTGTTCAGAGTAATAGTGAGCATAGTGATAGTGTACTTGGTGACCGTGCCCATGGTGACAGTGCCCCTGGTGACAGTACACATGGTGATACTGCTCCATGTGATAGTGCCCTTGTTGACCCTGCACATGGTGACAGTTCTCACGGTGACAGTGCCTATGGTGACAATGCTCATGGTGACAGTGCCCATGGTGACCGTTCTCACGTTCATAGTGCCCATGGTGACAGTTCGTATGGTGAAAGTGCTCATGATGAGAGTGCCCATGTTGGTAGGTCGATTGGTGACTGTGCTCACAGTGATAGTGACCATGGTAAGATTGCAGATGGTGGCTGTGACATTGCCCATGATGAGAGTACTCATGGTGACAGTGCTCATGGTGATAGTGTCCAAGGTGACAGTGCACATGGTTTTAATGCACATGGTGGCACAGAAAAATAGTTATAGTGCCCATGGTGACAGTGCTCATGTTGACAGTGCACAATGTAACAACCCATGCTGACAGTGCTCACGGTGACTGGGCTCATGGTTGCATTACCCATTGTGACAGTGCTCACAGTTACAATGCTCATGTTAACGGTGCTCACTCTGATAGTGTCTATGGTGACAGTGATCACAGTGATAGTGCCGATGGTGATAGTGCTAGGGTGATAGTGCCCATGATTAAGGTGCCCATGGTGACAGTGCTCACGGTCATAGTGAGCATAGTGGTAGTGCACTTGTTGACCGTGACCACGCTGAGAGTACAAATAGTGATAATTCTCAAGTTGGTAGTGTTCATGGTGGCAGTGCCCATGGACACCACCATCAAAGTGATATTGCTCACTGTGACAGGGCCCAAGTGGACAGTGCAAACCGGGACTTTGCCTATCGTGACAGTGCTCACAGTGACAAATTCCATCGTGACAGTGACCACGTTGACAGTTCTAATGCTGATAGTGCCCATGGCAATAATACCCATGGTGAGAGTCCTCACGCTGATAGTGCCCATGGTGACATTTCCCATTCTGAAAGTGCTCATGATGACAGTGCCAATGTTGGTAATTCCCATGGTGACACTTCTAACAGTGATACTGACAATGGTTACAGTTCACATGTTGGCCGTGCCCTTGGTGACAGTGCCCATGAAGACAGTACTTATGGTGACAGTGTTCTTGGTGATAGTGCCCATGGTGAGAGTGGACATGGTGGTAGTGCACATGGTGGCACTGAAAAATAGTGACAGGACTCATGGTGACTGTGCTCACGGTAAAAACCCATGCTGACAGTACTCACAGAGACACTGTTCATGGTGGCAGTACCCAAGGTGACAGTGCTCACAGTGACAGTGCCCACTGTATGAGTGCCCATGTTGACAGTGCTCATGGTGACACTGACCATGGTGACATTGCCTATAGTGACAGTGCTCATGGTGACAGTGCCCATGGTGACACGGACCACAGTGAGAATGCTCACAGTGATAGTGCCAATGGTGCCAGCACTCATGTTGACAGCCCCCATTGTGCAAGGTGCCATGGTGACAGTGACCATGGTGAGAGATCTCACGGTGATAGCGCTCACGGTAATAATCCTCATGGTGACAGTGCAAATGGTGACAATACACAGGGTGACAGTACACATGGTGAAAATACCCATGGTAGCAGTTCTCATAGTGACAGTGCTCATGGGGGATGTGCCCATGCTGACAGTGCTCATTGTGGCAGTGCTCATGGTGACAGTACCGATGAGGCCCGTGATTATGGTGATGGTGTTCACAGCGGCTGTGCTCATGGAGATAGTGCTCACGGTGACCGTGCCCATGATGACAGTACCCAGGGTGACAGTGCTCACGGGGAAAGTGCCAATGATAACATTAACCATGGTGATAGTGCCCCTGGTGACACGGCCCACAGTGACATTGCTCATGGTGATAGTGCCTTTGGTGACAGTGCTCACGGAGAAGTTGCCCATCCTGACAATGCTCATGGTGACATTGACCTTCGAGATAGTACCCATGTTGACAGTGCCCATGGTGACGTGCTCATGTTGACAGTGCTCAAAGTGATAGTGCCCATGGTGACATTGCCAAGAGTGACAGTGCCCATGCTGACAGTTCTCATTGTGATAGTGCCCATGGTGACAGTGCACATGGTGATACTTGCAATGGTGACAGTGCTCATGGTGACAGCGCTCATGGTTGCAGTACCCATGGTGACAGTGCTCAAAATGACAGTGACAGTGGTGGCAGTGACCATGGTGACAGTGCCCACGGTGACATTGCCTATAGTGACACTTCTCACAGTGACATTGCCCATGGTGACAGGGCTCATGTTGACGTGCTCATATTGACAGTGCTCACAGCGATAATGTCCATGGTGACATTGCCCATGGTGGAATTGCACACAATGCCATTTCCAACAGTGACAGTGCTCACGCTGAGAGTTGTCATGGTGATAGTGCCCATGGTGACAGTGCACATGGTCATACTGCCAATGGTTAAATTACTCATGGTGACAGTACTCATGGTTGCAGTACCCATGGTGACAGTGCTCAAAATGGCAGTTCCCATGGTGACATTGCCCATGGTGACATTGCCTATGGTGACACTTCTCACGGTGACATTTCCCATGGTGACATGGCTCATGGTGACACACCACATTGTGCCAGTGCCCATGGTGACAGTGTTCACAGCGAAAGTACTCATGGTAATACTGTTTACTTTGAGAGTGCCCAAGGTGAAAATACACATGGTGACATTACTCATTGAGAAATTGCCCATGGTTACAATTCTCATAGCAACAGTTATGGTGACAGTGCTCATGGTGGCACTGCCCTGGGTGACAGTGCTCGTGGTGTCAGTGCTCATGGTGACAGTGCTCATGATGAGAGTGCCTATGTTGTTAATTCCCATGGTGACACTTCTCACAGTGACACTGACAATGGTTACATGTCACATGTTGGCCGTGCCCTTGGTGACAGTGCCCATGCAGACAGTACTTATGGTGACAGTGTTATCGGTGATAGTGCCCATGGTGAGAGTGCACATGGTGGTAGTGCACATGGTGGCACTGAAAAATGGTGAAAGGGCTCATGGTGACAGTGCTCACGGTAAAAACCCATGCTGACAGTACTCACAGAGACACTGCTCATAGTGGCAGTAACCATGGTGACAGTTCGCCCAGTGACAGTGCCCACTGTAGGGGTGCCCATGGAGACATTGCTCATGGTGACACTGACCACGGTGACATTGCCTATGGTGACAGTGCTCATGGTGACAGAGCCCATGTTGACTCTGACCACAGTGAGAATGCTCACGGTGATAGTGCCAATGATGACAGCACTCATGTTGACAGCACGCATTGTGCAAGGTGCCATGGTGACAGTGACCATGGTGAGAGATCTCACGGTGATAGCACTCACGGTAATAGTCCTGATGGTGACAGTGCAAATGGTGACAATACAGAGGGTGACAGTACTCATGGTGAAAATACCCATGCTAGCAGTTCTCATAGTGACAGTGCTCATGGGGGAAGTGCCCATGCTGACAGTGCTCATTGTGGCAGTGCTCATGGTGACAGTACCGATGAGGCCAGTGATTATGGTGATGGTGTTCCCAGTGGCTGTGCTCATGGAGATAGTGCTCACGGTGACCGTTCCCATGATGACAGTGCCCAGGGTTACAGTGCTCACGGGGAAAGTGCCAATGATAACATTAACCATGGTGATAGTGCCCCCGGTGACACGGCCCACAGTGACATTGCTCATGGTGATAGTGCCATTGGTGACAGTGCTCATGGTGAAGTTGCCCATCCTGACAATGCTCATGGTGACATTGACCTTCGAGATAGTACCCATGTTGACAGTGCCCATGGTGACGTGCTCATGTTGACAGTGCTCAAAGTGATAGTGCCCATGGTGACATTTCCAAGAGTGACAGTGCCCACGCTTACAGTTCTCATTGTGATAGTGCCCATGGTGACAGTGCACATGGTGATACTTGCAATGGTGACAGTGCTCATGGTGACAGCGCTCATGGTTGCAGTACCCATGGTGACAGTGCTCAAAATGACAGTGACAGTGGTGGCAGTGACCATGGTGACAGTGCCCACGGTGACATTGCCTATAGTGACACTTCTCACAGTGACATTGCCCATGGTGACAGGGCTCATGTTGACGTGCTCCTATTGACAGTGCTCACAGCGATAATGTCCATGGTGACATTGCCCATGGTGGAATTGCACACAATGCCATTTCCAACAGTGACAGTGCTCACGCTGAGAGTTGTCATGGTGATAGTGCCCATGGTGACAGTGCACATGGTCATACTGCCAATGGTTAAATTACTCATGGTGACAGTACTCATGGTTGCAGTACCCATGGTGACAGTGCTCAAAATGGCAGTTCCCATGGTGACATTGCCCATGGTGACATTGCCTATGGTGACACTTCTCACGGTGACATTTCCCATGGTGACATGGCTCATGGTGACACACCACATTGTGCCAGTGCCCATGGTGACAGTGTTCACAGTGAAAGTGCTCATGGTAATACTGTTTACTTTGAGAGTGCCCAAGGTGAAAATAGACATGGTGACATTACTCATTGAGAAATTGCCCATGGTTACAATTCTCATAGCAACAGTTATGGTGACAGTGCTCATGGTGGCACTGCCCTGGGTGACAGTGCTCGTGGTGTCAGTGCTCATGGTGACAGTGCTCATGATGAGAGTGCCTATGTTGTTAATTCCCATGGTGACACTTCTCACAGTGACACTGACAATGGTTACAGGTCACATGTTGGCCGTGCCCTTGGTGACAGTGCCCATGCAGACAGTACTTATGGTGACAGTGTTATCGGTGATAGTGCCCATGGTGAGAGTGCACATGGTGGTAGTGCACATGGTGGCACTGAAAAATGGTGACAGGGCTCATGGTGACAGTGCTCACAGTAAAAACCCATGCTGACAGTACTCACAGAGACACTGCTCATAGTGGCAGTAACCATGGTGACAGTTCGCACAGTGACAGTGCCCACTGTAGGAGTGCCCATGGAGACATTGCTCATGGTGACACTGACCACGGTGACATTGCCTATGGTGACAGTGCTCATGGTGACAGAGCCCATGTTGACTCTGACCACAGTGAGAATGCTCACGGTGATAGTGCCAATGGTGACAGCACTCATGTTGACACCACACATTGTGCAAGGTGCCGTGGAGACAGTGACCATGGTGAGAGATCTCACGGTGATAGCACTCACGGTAATAGTCCTGATGGTGACAGTGCAAATGGTGACAATACAGAGGGTGACAGTACTCATGGTGAAAATACCCATGCTAGCAGTTCTCATAGTGACAGTGCTCATGGGGTAAGTGCCCATGCTGACAGTGCTCATTGTGGCAGTGCTCATGGTGACAGTACCGATGAGGCCAGTGATTATGGTGATGGTGTTCACAGTGGCTGTGCTCATGGAGATAGTGCTCACGGTGACCGTGCCCATGATGACAGTGCCCAGGGTGACAGTGCTCACGGGGAAAGTGCCAATGATAACATTAACCATGGTGATAGTTCCCCTGGTGACACGGCCCACAGTGACATTGCTCATGGTGATAGTGCCTTTGGTGACAGTGCTCATGGTGAAATTGCCCTTCCTGTCAATGCTCATGGTGACATTGCCCTTCGAGATAGTACCCATGTTGACAGTGCCCATGGTGACGTGCTCATGTTGACAGTGCTCACAGTCATAGTGCCCATGGTGACATTGCCCATGGTGGAAGTGCCCACGGTGCCCTTGCCAACAGTGACAGTGCCCACACTGACAGTTCTAATTGTGATAGTGCCCATGGTGACAGTACACATGGTGATAATTGCAATGGTGACAGTGCTCATGGTGACAGTGCTCATGGTTGCAATACCCATGGTGACAGTGCTCAAAATGACAGTGACAGTGGTGGCAGTGACCATGGTGACAGTGCCCACGGTGACATCGCCTATAGTGACACTTCTCACGGTGACATTGCCAATGGTGACAGGGCTCATGTTGACGTGCTTATATTGACAGTGCTCACAGTGATAGTGCCCATGGTGACATTGCCCATGGTGAAATTGCACACAATGCCAGTTCCCACAGTGACAGTGCTCACGCTGAGAGTTGTCATGGTGATAGTGCCCATGGTGACAGTGCACATGGTCATACTGCCAATGGTGACAGTACTCATGGTTGCAGTACCCATGGTGACAGTGTGCAAAATGGCATTTCCCATGGTGACATTGCCCATGGTGACATTGCCTATGGTGACACATCTCACGGTGACATTTCCCATGGTGACATAGCTCAAGGTGACACACGACATTGTGCCAGTGCCCATGGTGAGAGTGCACATTGTGATACTCGCAATGGTGACAGTGCTCATTGTGAGAGCGCTCATGGTGGCAGTACCCAAGGTGACAGTGCTCACAGTGACAGTGCCCACTGTATGAGTGCCCATGTTGACAGTGCTCATGGTGACACTGACCATGGTGACATTGCCTATGGTGACAGTGCTCATGGTGACAGTGCCCATGGTGACACTGACCACAGTGAGAATGCTCACGGTGATAGTGCCAATGGTGCCAGCACTCATGTTGACAGCCCCCATTGTGCAAGGTGCCATGGTGAAAGTGACCATGGTGAGAGATCTCACGGTGATAGCGCTCACGGTAATAGTCCTCATGGTGACAGTGCAAATGGTGACAATACAGAGGATGACAGTACACATGGTGAAAATACCCATGGTAGAAGTTCTCATAGTGACAGTGCTCATGGGGGATGTGCCCATGCTGACAGTGCTCATTGTGGCAGTGCTCATGGTGACAGTACCGATGAGGCCAGTGATTATGGTGATGGTGTTCACAGTGGCTGTGCTCATGGAGATAGTGCTCACAGTGACCGTGCCCATGATGACAGTGCCCAGGGTGACAGTGCTCACGGGAAAATTGCCAATGATAACATTAACCATGGTGATAGTGCCCCTGGTGACACGGCCCACAGTGACATTGCTCATGGTGATAGTGCCATTGGTGACAGTGCTCACGGTGAAGTTGCCCATCCTGACAATGCTCATGGTGACATTGCCCTTCGAGATAGTACCCATGTTGACAGTGCCCATGGTGACGTGCTCATGTTGACAGTGCTCAAAGTGATAGTGCCCATGGTGACATTGCCAAGAGGGACAGTGCCCATGCTGACAGTTCTCATTGTGATAGTGCCCATGGTGACAGTGCACATGGTGATACTTGCAATGGTGACAGTGCTCATGGTGACAGCGCTCATGGTTGCAGTACCCATGGTGACAGTACTCAAAATGACAGTGACAGTGGTGGCAGTGACCATGGTGACAGTGCCCACGGTGACATCGCCTATAGTGACACTTCTCACGGTGACATTGCCAATGGTGACAGGGCTCATGTTGACGTGCTTATTTTGACAGTGCTCACAGTGATAGTGCCCATGGTGACATTGCCCATGGTGGAATTGCACACAATGCCAGTTCCCACAGTGACAGTGCTCACGCTGAGAGTTGTCATGGTGATAGTGCCCATGGTGACAGTGCACATGGTCATACTGCCAATGGTGACAGTACTCATGGTTGCAGTACCCATGGTGACAGTGTGCAAAATGGCATTTCCCATGGTGACATTGCCCATGGTGACATTGCCTATGGTGACACATCTCACGGTGACATTTCCCATGGTGACATTGCTCAAGGTGACACACGACATTGTGCCAGTGCCCATGGTGACAGTGCACATTGTGATACTCGCAATGGTGACAGTGCTCATGGTGAGAGCGCTCATGGTGGCAGTACCCAAGGTGACAGTGCTCACAGTGACAGTGCCCACTGTATGAGTGCCCATGTTGACAGTGCTCATTGTGACACTGACCATGGTGACATTGCCTATGGTGACAGTGCTCATGGTGACAGTGCCCATGGTGACACTGACCACAGTGAGAATGCTCACGGTGATAGTGCCAATGGTGCCAGCACTCATGTTGACAGCCCCCATTGTGCAAGGTGCCATGGTGACAGTGACCATGGTGAGAGATCTCACGGTGATAGCGCTCACGGTAATAGTCCTGATGGTGACAGTGCAAATGGTGACAATACAGAGGGTGACAGTACTCATGGTGAAAATACCCATGCTAGCAGTTCTCATAGTGACAGTGCTCATGGGGGAAGTGCCCATGCTGACAGTGCTCATTGTGGCAGTGCTCATGGTGACACTACCGATGAGGCCAGTGATTATGGTGATGGTGTTCACAGTGGCTGTGCTCATGGAGATAGTGCTCACGGTGACCGTGCCCATGATGACAGTGCCCAGGGTTACAGTGCTCATGGGGAAAGTGCCAATGATAACATTAACCATGGTGATAGTGCCCCCGGTGACACGGCCCACAGTGACATTGCTCATGGTGATAGTGCCATTGGTGACAGTGCTCACGGTGAAGTTGCCCATCCTGACAATGCTCATGGTGACATTGCCCTTCGAGATAGTACCCATGTTGACAGTGCCCATGGTGACGTGCTCATGTTGACAGTGCTCAAAGTGATAGTGCCCATGGTGACATTGCCAAGAGTGACAGTGCCCACGCTGAGAGTTCTCATTGTGATAGTGCCCATGGTGACAGTGCACATGGTGATACTTGCAATGGTGACAGTGCTCATGGTGACAGCGCTCATGGTTGCAGTACCCATGGTGACAGTGCTCAAAATGACAGTGACAGTGGTGGCAGTGACCATGGTGACAGTGCCCACGGTGACATTGCCTATAGTGACACTTCTCACAGTGACATTGCCCATGGTGACAGGGCTCATGTTGACGTGCTCCTATTGACAGTGCTCACAGCGATAATGTCCATGGTGACATTGCCCATGGTGGAATTGCACACAATGCCATTTCCAACAGTGACAGTGCTCACGCTGAGAGTTGTCATGGTGATAGTGCCCATGGTGACAGTGCACATGGTCATACTGCCAATGGTTAAATTACTCATGGTGACAGTACTCATGGTTGCAGTACCCATGGTGACAGTGCTCAAAATGGCAGTTCCCATGGTGACATTGCCCATGGTGACATTGCCTATGGTGACACTTCTCACGGTGACATTTCCCATGGTGACATGGCTCATGGTGACACACCACATTGTGCCAGTGCCCATGGTGACAGTGTTCACAGCGAAAGTGCTCATGGTAATACTGTTTACTTTGAGAGTGCACAAGGTGGAAATACACATGGTGACATTACTCATTGAGAAATTGCCCATGGTTACAATTCTCATAGCAACAGTTATGGTGACAGTGCTCATGGTGGCACTGCCCTGGGTGACAGTGCTCGTGGTGTCAGTGCTCATGGTGACAGTGCTCATGATGAGAGTGCCTATGTTGTTAATTCCCATGGTGACACTTCTCACAGTGACACTGACAATGGTTACAGGTCACATGTTGGCCGTGGCCTTGGTGACAGTGCCCATGCAGACAGTACTTATGGTGACAGTGTTATCGGTGATAGTGCCCATGGTGAGAGTGCACATGGTGGTAGTGCACATGGTGGCACTGAAAAATGGTGACAGGGCTCATGGTGACAGTGCTCACGGTAAAAACCCATGCTGAGAGTACTCACAGAGACACTGCTCATAGTGGCAGTAACCATGGTGACAGTTCGCACAGTGACAGTGCCCACTGTAGGAGTGCCCATGGAGACATTGCTCATGGTGACACTGACCACGGTGACATTGCCTATGGTGACAGTGCTCATGGTGACAGAGCCCATGTTGACTCTGACCACAGTGAGAATGCTCACGGTGATAGTGCCAATGGTGACAGCACTCATGTTGACAGCACGCATTGTGCAAGGTGCCATGGTGACAGTGACCATGGTGAGAGATCTCACGGTGATAGCGCTCACGGTAATAGTCCTGATGGTGACAGTGCAAATGGTGACAATACAGAGGGTGACAGTACTCATGGTGAAAATACCCATGCTAGCAGTTCTCATAGTGACAGTGCTCATGGGGGAAGTGCCCATGCTGACAGTGCTCATTGTGGCAGTGCTCATGGTGACAGTACCGATGAGGCCAGTGATTATGGTGATGGTGTTCCCAGTGGCTGTGCTCATGGAGATAGTGCTCACGGTGACCGTGCCCATGATGACAGTGCCCAGGGTGACAATGCTCATGGGGAAAGTGCCAATGATAACATTAACCATGGTGATAGTGCCCCCGGTGACACGGCCCACAGTGACATTGCTCATGGTGATAGTGCCATTGGTGACAGTGCTCATGGTGAAGTTGCCCATCCTGACAATGCTCATGGTGACATTGACCTTCGAGATAGTACCCATGTTGACAGTGCCCATGGTGACGTGCTCATGTTGACAGTGCTCAAAGTGATAGTGCCCATGGTGACATTGCCAAGAGTGACAGTGCCCACGCTTACAGTTCTCATTGTGATAGTGCCCATGGTGACAGTGCACATGGTGATACTTGCAATGGTGACAGTGCTCATGGTGACAGCGCTCATGGTAGCAGTACCCATGGTGACAGTGCTCAAAATGACAGTGACAGTGGTGGCAGTGACCATGGTGACAGTGCCCACGGTGACATTGCCTATAGTGACACTTCTCACAGTGACATTGCCCATGGTGACAGGGCTCATGTTGACGTGCTCCTATTGACAGTGCTCACAGCGATAATGTCCATGGTGACATTGCCCATGGTGGAATTGCACACAATGCCATTTCCAACAGTGACAGTGCTCACGCTGAGAGTTGTCATGGTGATAGTGCCCATGGTGACAGTGCACATGGTCATACTGCCAATGGTTAAATTACTCATGGTGACAGTACTCATGGTTGCAGTACCCATGGTGACAGTGCTCAAAATGGCAGTTCCCATGGTGATAATGCCCATGGTGACATTGCCTATGGTGACACTTCTCACGGTGACATTTCCCATGGTGACATGGCTCATGGTGACACACCACATTGTGCCAGTGCCCATGGTGACAGTGTTCACAGTGAAAGTGCTCATGGTAATACTGTTTACTTTGAGAGTGCCCAAGGTGAAAATAGACATGGTGACATTACTCATTGAGAAATTGCCCATGGTTACAATTCTCATAGCAACAGTTATGGTGACAGTGCTCATGGTGGCACTGCCCTGGGTGACTGTGCTCGTGGTGTCAGTGCTCATGGTGACAGTGCTCATGATGAGAGTGCCTATGTTGTTAATTCCCATGGTGACACTTCTCACAGTGACACTGACAATGGTTACAGGTCACATGTTGGCCGTGCCCTTGGTGACAGTGCCCATGCAGACAGTACTTATGGTGACAGTGTTATCGGTGATAGTGCCCATGGTGAGAGTGCACATGGTGGTAGTGCACATGGTGGCACTGAAAAATGGTGACAGGGCTCATGGTGACAGTGCTCACGGTAAAAACCCATGCTGACAGTACTCACAGAGACACTGCTCATAGTGGCAGTAACCATGGTGACAGTTCGCACAGTGACAGTGCCCACTGTAGGAGTGCCCATGGAGACATTGCTCATGGTGACACTGACCACGGTGACATTGCCTATGGTGACAGTGCTCATGGTGACAGAGCCCATGTTGACTCTGACCACAGTGAGAATGCTCACGGTGATAGTGCCAATGGTGACAGCACTCATGTTGACACCACACATTGTGCAAGGTGCCGTGGAGACAGTGACCATGGTGAGAGATCTCACGGTGATAGCACTCACGGTAATAGTCCTGATGGTGACAGTGCAAATGGTGACAATACAGAGGGTGACAGTACTCATGGTGAAAATACCCATGCTAGCAGTTCTCATAGTGACAGTGCTCATGGGGTAAGTGCCCATGCTGACAGTGCTCATTGTGGCAGTGCTCATGGTGACAGTACCGATGAGGCCAGTGATTATGGTGATGGTGTTCACAGTGGCTGTGCTCATGGAGATAGTGCTCACGGTGACCGTGCCCATGATGACAGTGCCCAGGGTGACAGTGCTCACGGGGAAAGTGCCAATGATAACATTAACCATGGTGATAGTTCCCCTGGTGACACGGCCCACAGTGACATTGCTCATGGTGATAGTGCCTTTGGTGACAGTGCTCATGGTGAAATTGCCCTTCCTGTCAATGCTCATGGTGACATTGCCCTTCGAGATAGTACCCATGTTGACAGTGCCCATGGTGACGTGCTCATGTTGACAGTGCTCACAGTCATAGTGCCCATGGTGACATTGCCCATGGTGGAAGTGCCCACGGTGCCCTTGCCAACAGTGACAGTGCCCACACTGACAGTTCTAATTGTGATAGTGCCCATGGTGACAGTACACATGGTGATAATTGCAATGGTGACAGTGCTCATGGTGACAGTGCTCATGGTTGCAATACCCATGGTGACAGTGCTCAAAATGACAGTGACAGTGGTGGCAGTGACCATGGTGACAGTGCCCACGGTGACATCGCCTATAGTGACACTTCTCACGGTGACATTGCCAATGGTGACAGGGCTCATGTTGACGTGCTTATATTGACAGTGCTCACAGTGATAGTGCCCATGGTGACATTGCCCATGGTGAAATTGCACACAATGCCAGTTCCCACAGTGACAGTGCTCACGCTGAGAGTTGTCATGGTGATAGTGCCCATGGTGAAAGTGCACATGGTCATACTGCCAATGGTGACAGTACTCATGGTTGCAGTACCCATGGTGACAGTGTGCAAAATGGCATTTCCCATGGTGACATTGCCCATGGTGACATTGCCTATGGTGACACATCTCACGGTGACATTTCCCATGGTGACATAGCTCAAGGTGACACACGACATTGTGCCAGTGCCCATGGTGAGAGTGCACATTGTGATACTCGCAATGGTGACAGTGCTCATTGTGAGAGCGCTCATGGTGGCAGTACCCAAGGTGACAGTGCTCACAGTGACAGTGCCCACTGTATGAGTGCCCATGTTGACAGTGCTCATGGTGACACTGACCATGGTGACATTGCCTATGGTGACAGTGCTCATGGTGACAGTGCCCATGGTGACACTGACCACAGTGAGAATGCTCACGGTGATAGTGCCAATGGTGCCAGCACTCATGTTGACAGCCCCCATTGTGCAAGGTGCCATGGTGAAAGTGACCATGGTGAGAGATCTCACGGTGATAGCGCTCACGGTAATAGTCCTCATGGTGACAGTGCAAATGGTGACAATACAGAGGATGACAGTACACATGGTGAAAATACCCATGGTAGAAGTTCTCATAGTGACAGTGCTCATGGGGGATGTGCCCATGCTGACAGTGCTCATTGTGGCAGTGCTCATGGTGACAGTACCGATGAGGCCAGTGATTATGGTGATGGTGTTCACAGTGGCTGTGCTCATGGAGATAGTGCTCACAGTGACCGTGCCCATGATGACAGTGCCCAGGGTGACAGTGCTCACGGGAAAATTGCCAATGATAACATTAACCATGGTGATAGTGCCCCTGGTGACACGGCCCACAGTGACATTGCTCATGGTGATAGTGCCATTGGTGACAGTGCTCACGGTGAAGTTGCCCATCCTGACAATGCTCATGGTGACATTGACCTTCGAGATAGTACCCATGTTGACAGTGCCCATGGTGACGTGCTCATGTTGACAGTGCTCAAAGTGATAGTGCCCATGGTGACTTTGCCAAGAGGGACAGTGCCCATGCTGACAGTTCTCATTGTGATAGTGCCCATGGTGACAGTGCACATGGTGATACTTGCAATGGTGACAGTGCTCATGGTGACAGCGCTCATGGTTGCAGTACCCATGGTGACAGTGCTCAAAATGACAGTGACAGTGGTGGCAGTGACCATGGTGACAGTGCCCACGGTGACATCGCCTATAGTGACACTTCTCACGGTGACATTGCCAATGGTGACAGGGCTCATGTTGACGTGCTTATTTTGACAGTGCTCACAGTGATAGTGCCCATGGTGACATTGCCCATGGTGGAATTGCACACAATGCCAGTTCCCACAGTGACAGTGCTCACGCTGAGAGTTGTCATGGTGATAGTGCCCATGGTGACAGTGCACATGGTCATACTGCCAATGGTGACAGTACTCATGGTTGCAGTACCCATGGTGACAGTGTGCAAAATGGCATTTCCCATGGTGACATTGCCCATGGTGACATTGCCTATGGTGACACATCTCACGGTGACATTTCCCATGGTGACATTGCTCAAGGTGACACACGACATTGTGCCAGTGCCCATGGTGACAGTGCACATTGTGATACTCGCAATGGTGACAGTGCTCATGGTGAGAGCGCTCATGGTGGCAGTACCCAAGGTGACAGTGCTCACAGTGACAGTGCCCACTGTATGAGTGCCCATGTTGACAGTGCTCATTGTGACACTGACCATGGTGACATTGCCTATGGTGACAGTGCTCATGGTGACAGTGCCCATGGTGACACTGACCACAGTGAGAATGCTCACGGTGATAGTGCCAATGGTGCCAGCACTCATGTTGACAGCCCCCATTGTGCAAGGTGCCATGGTGACAGTGACCATGGTGAGAGATCTCACGGTGATAGCGCTCACGGTAATAGTCCTCATGGTGACAGTGCAAATGGTGACAATACAGAGGGTGACAGTACACATGGTGAAAATACCCATGGTAGAAGTTTTCATAGTGACAGTGCTCATGGGGGATGTGCCCATGCTGACAGTGCTCATTGTGGCAGTGCTCATGGTGACAGTACCGATGAGGCCAGTGATTATGGTGATGGTGTTCACAGTGGCTGTGCTCATGGAGATAGTGCTCACAGTGACCGTGCCCATGATGACAGTGCCCAGGGTGACAGTGCTCACGGGAAAATTGCCAATGATAACATTAACCATGGTGATAGTGCCCCTGGTGACACGGCCCACAGTGACATTGCTCATGGTGATAGTGCCATTGGTGACAGTGCTCACGGTGAAGTTGCCCATCCTGACAATGCTCATGGTGACATTGACCTTCGAGATAGTACCCATGTTGACAGTGCCCATGGTGACGTGCTCATGTTGACAGTGCTCAAAGTGATAGTGCCCATGGTGACATTGCCAAGAGGGACAGTGCCCATGCTGACAGTTCTCATTGTGATATTGCCCATGGTGACAGTGCACATGGTGATACTTGCAATGGTGACAGTGCTCATGGTGACAGCGCTCATGGTTGCAGTACCCATGGTGACAGTGCTCAAAATGACAGTGACAGTGGTGGCAGTGACCATGGTGACAGTGCCCACGGTGACATTGCCTATAGTGACACTTCTCACAGTGACATTGCCCATGGTGACAGGGCTCATGTTGACGTGCTCCTATTGACAGTGCTCACAGCGATAATGTCCATGGTGACATTGCCCATGGTGGAATTGCACACAATGCCATTTCCAACAGTGACAGTGCTCACGCTGAGAGTTGTCATGGTGATAGTGCCCATGGTGACAGTGCACATGGTCATACTGCCAATGGTTAAATTACTCATGGTGACAGTACTCATGGTTGCAGTACCCATGGTGACAGTGCTCAAAATGGCAGTTCCCATGGTGACATTGCCCATGGTGACATTGCCTATGGTGACACTTCTCACGGTGACATTTCACATGGTGACATGGCTCATGGTGACACACCACATTGTGCCAGTGCCCATGGTGACAGTGTTCACAGTGAAAGTGCTCATGGTAATACTGTTTACTTTGAGAGTGCCCAAGGTGAAAATACACATGGTGACATTACTCATTGAGAAATTGCCCATGGTTACAATTCTCATAGCAACAGTTATGGTGACAGTGCTCATGGTGGCACTGCCCTGGGTGACAGTGCTCGTGGTGTCAGTGCTCATGGTGACAGTGCTCATGATGAGAGTGCCTATGTTGTTAATTCCCATGGTGACACTTGTCACAGTGACACTGACAATGGTTACAGGTCACATGTTGGCCGTGCCCTTGGTGACAGTGCCCATGCAGACAGTACTTATGGTGACAGTGTTATCGGTGATAGTGCCCATGGTGAGAGTGCCCATGGTGGTAGTGCACATGGTGGCACTGAAAAATGGTGACAGGGCTCATGGTGACAGTGCTCACGGTAAAAACCCATGCTGACAGTACTCACAGAGACACTGCTCATAGTGGCAGTAACCATGGTGACAGTTCGCACAGTGACAGTGCCCACTGTAGGAGTGCCCATGGAGACATTGCTCATGGTGACACTGACCACGGTGACATTGCCTATGGTGACAGTGCTCATGGTGACAGAGCCCATGTTGACTCTGAACACAGTGAGAATGCTCACGGTGATAATGCCAATGGTGACAGCACTCATGTTGACAGCACGCATTGTGCAAGGTGCCATGGTGACAGTGACCATGGTGAGAGATCTCACGGTGATAGCACTCACGGTAATAGTCCTGATGGTGACAGTGCAAATGGTGACAATACAGAGGGTGACAGTACTCATGGTGAAAATACCCATGCTAGCAGTTCTCATAGTGACAGTGCTCATGGGGGAAGTGCCCATGCTGACAGTGCTCATTGTGGCAGTGCTCATGGTGACAGTACCGATGAGGCCAGTGATTATGGTGATGGTGTTCACAGTGGCTGTGCTCATGGAGATAGTGCTCACGGTGACCGTGCCCATGATGACAGTGCCCAGGGTTACAGTGCTCATGGGGAAAGTGCCAATGATAACATTAACCATGGTGATAGTGCCCCCGGTGACACGGCCCACAGTGACATTGCTCATGGTGATAGTGCCATTGGTGACAGTGCTCACGGTGAAGTTGCCCATCCTGACAATGCTCATGGTGACATTGCCCTTCGAGATAGTACCCATGTTGACAGTGCCCATGGTGACGTGCTCATGTTGACAGTGCTCAAAGTGATAGTGCCCATGGTGACATTGCCAAGAGTGACAGTGCCCACGCTGAGAGTTCTCATTGTGATAGTGCCCATGGTGACAGTGCACATGGTGATACTTGCAATGGTGACAGTGCTCATGGTGACAGCGCTCATGGTTGCAGTACCCATGGTGACAGTGCTCAAAATGACAGTGACAGTGGTGGCAGTGACCATGGTGACAGTGCCCACGGTGACATTGCCTATAGTGACACTTCTCACAGTGACATTGCCCATGGTGACAGGGCTCATGTTGACGTGCTCATATTGACAGTGCTCACAGCGATAATGTCCATGGTGACATTGCCCATGGTGGAATTGCACACAATGCCATTTCCAACAGTGACAGTGCTCACGCTGAGAGTTGTCATGGTGATAGTGCCCATGGTGACAGTGCACATGGTCATACTGCCAATGGTTAAATTACTCATGGTGACAGTACTCATGGTTGCAGTACCCATGGTGACAGTGCTCAAAATGGCAGTTCCCATGGTGACATTGCCCATGGTGACATTGCCTATGGTGACACTTCTCACGGTGACATTTCCCATGGTGACATGGCTCATGGTGACACACCACATTGTGCCAGTGCCCATGGTGACAGTGTTCACAGCGAAAGTGCTCATGGTAATACTGTTTACTTTGAGAGTGCACAAGGTGGAAATACACATGGTGACATTACTCATTGAGAAATTGCCCATGGTTACAATTCTCATAGCAACAGTTATGGTGACAGTGCTCATGGTGGCACTGCCCTGGGTGACAGTGCTCGTGGTGTCAGTGCTCATGGTGACAGTGCTCATGATGAGAGTGCCTATGTTGTTAATTCCCATGGTGACACTTCTCACAGTGACACTGACAATGGTTACAGGTCACATGTTGGCCGTGCCCTTGGTGACAGTGCCCATGCAGACAGTACTTATGGTGACAGTGTTATCGGTGATAGTGCCCATGGTGAGAGTGCACATGGTGGTAGTGCACATGGTGGCACTGAAAAATGGTGACAGGGCTCATGGTGACAGTGCTCACGGTAAAAACCCATGCTGACAGTACTCACAGAGACACTGCTCATAGTGGCAGTAACCATGGTGACAGTTCGCACAGTGACAGTGCCCACTGTAGGAGTGCCCATGGAGACATTGCTCATGGTGACACTGACCACGGTGACATTGCCTATGGTGACAGTGCTCATGGTGACAGAGCCCATGTTGACTCTGACCACAGTGAGAATGCTCACGGTGATAGTGCCAATGGTGACAGCACTCATGTTGACAGCACGCATTGTGCAAGGTGCCATGGTGACAGTGACCATGGTGAGAGATCTCACGGTGATAGCGCTCACGGTAATAGTCCTGATGGTGACAGTGCAAATGGTGACAATACAGAGGGTGACAGTACTCATGGTGAAAATACCCATGCTAGCAGTTCTCATAGTGACAGTGCTCATGGGGGAAGTGCCCATGCTGACAGTGCTCATTGTGGCAGTGCTCATGGTGACAGTACCGATGAGGCCAGTGATTATGATGATGGTGTTCCCAGTGGCTGTGCTCATGGAGATAGTGCTCACGGTGACCGTGCCCATGATGACAGTGCCCAGGGTGACAATGCTCATGGGGAAAGTGCCAATGATAACATTAACCATGGTGATAGTGCCCCTGGTGACACGGCCCACAGTGACATTGCTCATGGTGATAGTGCCATTGGTGACAGTGCTCACGGTGAAGTTGCCCATCCTGACAATGCTCATGGTGACATTGACCTTCGAGATAGTACCCATGTTGACAGTGCCCATGGTGACGTGCTCATGTTGACAGTGCTCAAAGTGATAGTGCCCATGGTGACATTGCCAAGAGTGACAGTGCCCACGCTGACAGTTCTCATTGTGATAGTGCCCATGGTGACAGTGCACATGGTGATACTTGCAATGGTGACAGTGCTCATGGTGACAGCGCTCATGGTTGCAGTACCCATGGTGACAGTGCTCAAAATGACATTGACAGTGGTGGCAGTGACCATGGTGACAGTGCCCACTGTGACATTGCCTATAGTGACACTTCTCACAGTGACATTGCCCATGGTGACAGGGCTCATGTTGACGTGCTCATATTGACAGTGCTCACAGCGATAATGTCCATGGTGACATTGCCCATGGTGGAATTGCACACAATGCCATTTCCAACAGTGACAGTGCTCACGCTGAGAGTTGTCATGGTGATAGTGCCCATGGTGACAGTGCACATGGTCATACTGCCAATGGTTAAATTACTCATGGTGACAGTACTCATGGTTGCAGTACCCATGGTGACAGTGCTCAAAATGGCAGTTCCCATGCTGACATTGTCCATGGTGACATTGCCTATGGTGACACTTCTCACGGTGACATTTCCCATGGTGACATGGCTCATGGTGACACACCACATTGTGCCAGTGCCCATGGTGACAGTGTTCACAGCGAAAGTGCTCATGGTAATACTGTTTACTTTGAGAGTGCCCAAGGTGAAAATACACATGGTGACATTACTCATTGAGAAATTGCCCATGGTTACAATTCTCATAGCAACAGTTATGGTGACAGTGCTCATGGTGGCACTGCCCTGGGTGACAGTGCTCGTGGTGTCAGTGCTCATGGTGACAGTGCTCATGATGAGAGTGCCTATGTTGTTAATTCCCATGGTGACACTTCTCACAGTGACACTGACAATGGTTACCGGTCACATGTTGGCCGTGCCCTTGGTGACAGTGCCCATGCAGACAGTACTTATGGTGACAGTGTTATCGGTGATAGTGCCCATGGTGAGAGTGCCCATGGTGGTAGTGCACATGGTGGCACTGAAAAATGGTGACAGGGCTCATGGTGACAGTGCTCACGGTAAAAACCAATGCTGACAGTACTCACAGAGACACTGCTCATAGTGGCAGTAACCATGGTGACAGTTCGCACAGTGACAGTGCCCACTGTAGGAGTGCCCATGGAGACATTGCTCATGGTGACACTGACCACGGTGACATTGCCTATGGTGACAGTGCTCATGGTGACAGAGCCCATGTTGACTCTGACCACAGTGAGAATGCTCACGGTGATAGTGCCAATGGTGACAGCACTCATGTTGACAGCACGCATTGTGCAAGGTGCCATGGTGACAGTGACCATGGTGAGAGATCTCACGGTGATAGCACTCACGGTAATAGTCCTGATGGTGACAGTGCAAATGGTGACAATACAGAGGGTGACAGTACTCATGGTGAAAATACCCATGCTAGCAGTTCTCATAGTGACAGTGCTCATGGGGGAAGTGCCCATGCTGACAGTGCTCATTGTGGCAGTGCTCATGGTGACAGTACCGATGAGGCCAGTGATTATGGTGATGGTGTTCACAGTGGCTGTGCTCATGGAGATAGTGCTCACGGTGACCGTGCCCATGATGACAGTGCCCAGGGTGACAGTGCTCACGGGGAAAGTGCCAATGATAACATTAACCATGGTGATAGTGCCCCTGGTGACACGGCCCACAGTGACATTGCTCATGGTGATAGTGCCTTTGGTGACAGTGCTCATGGTGAAATTGCCCTTCCTGACAATGCTCATGGTGACATTGCCCTTCGAGATAGTACCCATGTTGACAGTGCCCATGGTGACGTGCTCATGTTCACAGTGCTCACAGTGATAGTGCCCATGGTGACATTGCCCATGGTGGAAGTGCCCACGGTGCCCTTGCCAAGAGTGACAGTGCCCACACTGACAGTTCTAATTGTGATAGTGCCCATGGTGACAGTACACATGGTGATAATTGCAATGGTGACAGTGCTCATGGTGACAGTGCTCATGGTTGCAATAACCATGGTGACAGTGCTCAAAATGACAGTGACAGTGGTGGCAGTGACCATGGTGACAGTGCCCACAGTGACATCGCCTATAGTGACACTTCTCACGGTGACATTGCCAATGGTGACAGGGCTCATGTTGACATGCTTATATTGACAGTGCTCACAGTGATAGTGCCCATGGTGACATTGCCCATGGTGGAATTGCACACAATGCCAGTTCCCACAGTGACAGTGCTCACGCTGAGAGTTGTCATGGTGATAGTGCCCATGGTGACAGTGCACATGGTCATACTGCCAATGGTGACAGTACTCATGGTTGCAGTACCCATGGTGACAGTGTGCAAAATGGCATTTCCCATGGTGACATTGCCCATGGTGACATTGCCTATGGTGACACATCTCACGGTGACATTTCCCATGGTGACATTGCTCAAGGTGACACACGACATTGTGCCAGTGCCCATGGTGACAGTGCACATTGTGATACTCGCAATGGTGACAGTGCTCATGGTGAGAGCGCTCATGGTGGCAGTACCCAAGGTGACAGTGCTCACAGTGACAGTGCCCACTGTATGAGTGCCCATGTTGACAGTGCTCATGGTGCCACTGACCATGGTGACATTGCCTATGGTGACAGTGCTCATGGTGACAGTGCCCATGGTGACACTGACCACAGTGAGAATGCTCACGGTGATAGTGCCAATGGTGCCAGCACTCATGTTGACAGCCCCCATTGTGCAAGGTGCCATGGTGACAGTGACCATGGTGAGAGATCTCACGGTGATAGCGCTCACGGTAATAGTCCTCATGGTGACAGTGCAAATGGTGACAATACAGAGGGTGACAGTACACATGGTGAAAATACCCATGGTAGAAGTTTTCATAGTGACAGTGCTCATGGGGGATGTGCCCATGCTGACAGTGCTCATTGTGGCAGTGCTCATGGTGACAGTACCGATGAGGCCAGTGATTATGGTGATGGTGTTCACAGTGGCTGTGCTCATGGAGATAGTGCTCACAGTGACCGTGCCCATGATGACAGTGCCCAGGGTGACAGTGCTCACGGGAAAATTGCCAATGATAACATTAACCATGGTGATAGTGCCCCTGGTGACACGGCCCACAGTGACATTGCTCATGGTGATAGTGCCATTGGTGACAGTGCTCACGGTGAAGTTGCCCATCCTGACAATGCTCATGGTGACATTGACCTTCGAGATAGTACCCATGTTGACAGTGCCCATGGTGACGTGCTCATGTTGACAGTGCTCAAAGTGATAGTGCCCATGGTGACATTGCCAAGAGGGACAGTGCCCATGCTGACAGTTCTCATTGTGATAGTGCCCATGGTGACAGTGCACATGGTGATACTTGCAATGGTGACAGTGCTCATGGTGACAGCGCTCATGGTTGCAGTACCCATGGTGACAGTGCTCAAAATGACAGTGACAGTGGTGGCAGTGACCATGGTGACAGTGCCCACGGTGACATTGCCTATAGTGACACTTCTCACAGTGACATTGCCCATGGTGACAGGGCTCATGTTGACGTGCTCCTATTGACAGTGCTCACAGCGATAATGTCCATGGTGACATTGCCCATGGTGGAATTGCACACAATGCCATTTCCAACAGTGACAGTGCTCACGCTGAGAGTTGTCATGGTGATAGTGCCCATGGTGACAGTGCACATGGTCATACTGCCAATGGTTAAATTACTCATGGTGACAGTACTCATGGTTGCAGTACCCATGGTGACAGTGCTCAAAATGGCAGTTCCCATGGTGACATTGCCCATGGTGACATTGCCTATGGTGACACTTCTCACGGTGACATTTCACATGGTGACATGGCTCATGGTGACACACCACAT
The DNA here is from genome assembly GCF_964341445.2 of Mesoplodon mirus. Lineage (NCBI taxonomy): Eukaryota > Metazoa > Chordata > Mammalia > Artiodactyla > Ziphiidae > Mesoplodon > Mesoplodon mirus. The sequence continues at coordinate 106,755,561 of NC_138976.1, read as the reverse complement.
TGTGCCAGTGCCCATGGTGACAGTGTTCACAGTGAAAGTGCTCATGGTAATACTGTTTACTTTGAGAGTGCCCAAGGTGAAAATACACATGGTGACATTACTCATTGAGAAATTGCCCATGGTTACAATTCTCATAGCAACAGTTATGGTGACAGTGCTCATGGTGGCACTGCCCTGGGTGACAGTGCTCGTGGTGTCAGTGCTCATGGTGACAGTGCTCATGATGAGAGTGCCTATGTTGTTAATTCCCATGGTGACACTTGTCACAGTGACACTGACAATGGTTACAGGTCACATGTTGGCCGTGCCCTTGGTGACAGTGCCCATGCAGACAGTACTTATGGTGACAGTGTTATCGGTGATAGTGCCCATGGTGAGAGTGCCCATGGTGGTAGTGCACATGGTGGCACTGAAAAATGGTGACAGGGCTCATGGTGACAGTGCTCACGGTAAAAACCCATGCTGACAGTACTCACAGAGACACTGCTCATAGTGGCAGTAACCATGGTGACAGTTCGCACAGTGACAGTGCCCACTGTAGGAGTGCCCATGGAGACATTGCTCATGGTGACACTGACCACGGTGACATTGCCTATGGTGACAGTGCTCATGGTGACAGAGCCCATGTTGACTCTGAACACAGTGAGAATGCTCACGGTGATAATGCCAATGGTGACAGCACTCATGTTGACAGCACGCATTGTGCAAGGTGCCATGGTGACAGTGACCATGGTGAGAGATCTCACGGTGATAGCACTCACGGTAATAGTCCTGATGGTGACAGTGCAAATGGTGACAATACAGAGGGTGACAGTACTCATGGTGAAAATACCCATGCTAGCAGTTCTCATAGTGACAGTGCTCATGGGGGAAGTGCCCATGCTGACAGTGCTCATTGTGGCAGTGCTCATGGTGACAGTACCGATGAGGCCAGTGATTATGGTGATGGTGTTCACAGTGGCTGTGCTCATGGAGATAGTGCTCACGGTGACCGTGCCCATGATGACAGTGCCCAGGGTTACAGTGCTCATGGGGAAAGTGCCAATGATAACATTAACCATGGTGATAGTGCCCCCGGTGACACGGCCCACAGTGACATTGCTCATGGTGATAGTGCCATTGGTGACAGTGCTCACGGTGAAGTTGCCCATCCTGACAATGCTCATGGTGACATTGCCCTTCGAGATAGTACCCATGTTGACAGTGCCCATGGTGACGTGCTCATGTTGACAGTGCTCAAAGTGATAGTGCCCATGGTGACATTGCCAAGAGTGACAGTGCCCACGCTGAGAGTTCTCATTGTGATAGTGCCCATGGTGACAGTGCACATGGTGATACTTGCAATGGTGACAGTGCTCATGGTGACAGCGCTCATGGTTGCAGTACCCATGGTGACAGTGCTCAAAATGACAGTGACAGTGGTGGCAGTGACCATGGTGACAGTGCCCACGGTGACATTGCCTATAGTGACACTTCTCACAGTGACATTGCCCATGGTGACAGGGCTCATGTTGACGTGCTCATATTGACAGTGCTCACAGCGATAATGTCCATGGTGACATTGCCCATGGTGGAATTGCACACAATGCCATTTCCAACAGTGACAGTGCTCACGCTGAGAGTTGTCATGGTGATAGTGCCCATGGTGACAGTGCACATGGTCATACTGCCAATGGTTAAATTACTCATGGTGACAGTACTCATGGTTGCAGTACCCATGGTGACAGTGCTCAAAATGGCAGTTCCCATGGTGACATTGCCCATGGTGACATTGCCTATGGTGACACTTCTCACGGTGACATTTCCCATGGTGACATGGCTCATGGTGACACACCACATTGTGCCAGTGCCCATGGTGACAGTGTTCACAGCGAAAGTGCTCATGGTAATACTGTTTACTTTGAGAGTGCACAAGGTGGAAATACACATGGTGACATTACTCATTGAGAAATTGCCCATGGTTACAATTCTCATAGCAACAGTTATGGTGACAGTGCTCATGGTGGCACTGCCCTGGGTGACAGTGCTCGTGGTGTCAGTGCTCATGGTGACAGTGCTCATGATGAGAGTGCCTATGTTGTTAATTCCCATGGTGACACTTCTCACAGTGACACTGACAATGGTTACAGGTCACATGTTGGCCGTGCCCTTGGTGACAGTGCCCATGCAGACAGTACTTATGGTGACAGTGTTATCGGTGATAGTGCCCATGGTGAGAGTGCACATGGTGGTAGTGCACATGGTGGCACTGAAAAATGGTGACAGGGCTCATGGTGACAGTGCTCACGGTAAAAACCCATGCTGACAGTACTCACAGAGACACTGCTCATAGTGGCAGTAACCATGGTGACAGTTCGCACAGTGACAGTGCCCACTGTAGGAGTGCCCATGGAGACATTGCTCATGGTGACACTGACCACGGTGACATTGCCTATGGTGACAGTGCTCATGGTGACAGAGCCCATGTTGACTCTGACCACAGTGAGAATGCTCACGGTGATAGTGCCAATGGTGACAGCACTCATGTTGACAGCACGCATTGTGCAAGGTGCCATGGTGACAGTGACCATGGTGAGAGATCTCACGGTGATAGCGCTCACGGTAATAGTCCTGATGGTGACAGTGCAAATGGTGACAATACAGAGGGTGACAGTACTCATGGTGAAAATACCCATGCTAGCAGTTCTCATAGTGACAGTGCTCATGGGGGAAGTGCCCATGCTGACAGTGCTCATTGTGGCAGTGCTCATGGTGACAGTACCGATGAGGCCAGTGATTATGATGATGGTGTTCCCAGTGGCTGTGCTCATGGAGATAGTGCTCACGGTGACCGTGCCCATGATGACAGTGCCCAGGGTGACAATGCTCATGGGGAAAGTGCCAATGATAACATTAACCATGGTGATAGTGCCCCCGGTGACACGGCCCACAGTGACATTGCTCATGGTGATAGTGCCATTGGTGACAGTGCTCATGGTGAAGTTGCCCATCCTGACAATGCTCATGGTGACATTGACCTTCGAGATAGTACCCATGTTGACAGTGCCCATGGTGACGTGCTCATGTTGACAGTGCTCAAAGTGATAGTGCCCATGGTGACATTGCCAAGAGTGACAGTGCCCACGCTGACAGTTCTCATTGTGATAGTGCCCATGGTGACAGTGCACATGGTGATACTTGCAATGGTGACAGTGCTCATGGTGACAGCGCTCATGGTTGCAGTACCCATGGTGACAGTGCTCAAAATGACATTGACAGTGGTGGCAGTGACCATGGTGACAGTGCCCACTGTGACATTGCCTATAGTGACACTTCTCACAGTGACATTGCCCATGGTGACAGGGCTCATGTTGACGTGCTCATATTGACAGTGCTCACAGCGATAATGTCCATGGTGACATTGCCCATGGTGGAATTGCACACAATGCCATTTCCAACAGTGACAGTGCTCACGCTGAGAGTTGTCATGGTGATAGTGCCCATGGTGACAGTGCACATGGTCATACTGCCAATGGTTAAATTACTCATGGTGACAGTACTCATGGTTGCAGTACCCATGGTGACAGTGCTCAAAATGGCAGTTCCCATGCTGACATTGTCCATGGTGACATTGCCTATGGTGACACTTCTCACGGTGACATTTCCCATGGTGACATGGCTCATGGTGACACACCACATTGTGCCAGTGCCCATGGTGACAGTGTTCACAGCGAAAGTGCTCATGGTAATACTGTTTACTTTGAGAGTGCCCAAGGTGAAAATACACATGGTGACATTACTCATTGAGAAATTGCCCATGGTTACAATTCTCATAGCAACAGTTATGGTGACAGTGCTCATGGTGGCACTGCCCTGGGTGACAGTGCTCGTGGTGTCAGTGCTCATGGTGACAGTGCTCATGATGAGAGTGCCTATGTTGTTAATTCCCATGGTGACACTTCTCACAGTGACACTGACAATGGTTACCGGTCACATGTTGGCCGTGCCCTTGGTGACAGTGCCCATGCAGACAGTACTTATGGTGACAGTGTTATCGGTGATAGTGCCCATGGTGAGAGTGCCCATGGTGGTAGTGCACATGGTGGCACTGAAAAATGGTGACAGGGCTCATGGTGACAGTGCTCACGGTAAAAACCAATGCTGACAGTACTCACAGAGACACTGCTCATAGTGGCAGTAACCATGGTGACAGTTCGCACAGTGACAGTGCCCACTGTAGGAGTGCCCATGGAGACATTGCTCATGGTGACACTGACCACGGTGACATTGCCTATGGTGACAGTGCTCATGGTGACAGAGCCCATGTTGACTCTGACCACAGTGAGAATGCTCACGGTGATAGTGCCAATGGTGACAGCACTCATGTTGACAGCACGCATTGTGCAAGGTGCCATGGTGACAGTGACCATGGTGAGAGATCTCACGGTGATAGCACTCACGGTAATAGTCCTGATGGTGACAGTGCAAATGGTGACAATACAGAGGGTGACAGTACTCATGGTGAAAATACCCATGCTAGCAGTTCTCATAGTGACAGTGCTCATGGGGGAAGTGCCCAGGCTGACAGTGCTCATTGTGGCAGTGCTCATGGTGACAGTACCGATGAGGCCAGTGATTATGGTGATGGTGTTCACAGTGGCTGTGCTCATGGAGATAGTGCTCACGGTGACCGTGCCCATGATGACAGTGCCCAGGGTGACAGTGCTCACGGGGAAAGTGCCAATGATAACATTAACCATGGTGATAGTGCCCCTGGTGACACGGCCCACAGTGACATTGCTCATGGTGATAGTGCCTTTGGTGACAGTGCTCATGGTGAAATTGCCCTTCCTGACAATGCTCATGGTGACATTGCCCTTCGAGATAGTACCCATGTTGACAGTGCCCATGGTGACGTGCTCATGTTCACAGTGCTCACAGTGATAGTGCCCATGGTGACATTGCCCATGGTGGAAGTGCCCACGGTGCCCTTGCCAAGAGTGACAGTGCCCACACTGACAGTTCTAATTGTGATAGTGCCCATGGTGACAGTACACATGGTGATAATTGCAATGGTGACAGTGCTCATGGTGACAGTGCTCATGGTTGCAATAACCATGGTGACAGTGCTCAAAATGACAGTGACAGTGGTGGCAGTGACCATGGTGACAGTGCCCACAGTGACATCGCCTATAGTGACACTTCTCACGGTGACATTGCCAATGGTGACAGGGCTCATGTTGACATGCTTATATTGACAGTGCTCACAGTGATAGTGCCCATGGTGACATTGCCCATGGTGGAATTGCACACAATGCCAGTTCCCACAGTGACAGTGCTCACGCTGAGAGTTGTCATGGTGATAGTGCCCATGGTGACAGTGCACATGGTCATACTGCCAATGGTGACAGTACTCATGGTTGCAGTACCCATGGTGACAGTGTGCAAAATGGCATTTCCCATGGTGACATTGCCCATGGTGACATTGCCTATGGTGACACATCTCACGGTGACATTTCCCATGGTGACATTGCTCAAGGTGACACACGACATTGTGCCAGTGCCCATGGTGACAGTGCACATTGTGATACTCGCAATGGTGACAGTGCTCATGGTGAGAGCGCTCATGGTGGCAGTACCCAAGGTGACAGTGCTCACAGTGACAGTGCCCACTGTATGAGTGCCCATGTTGACAGTGCTCATTGTGACACTGACCATGGTGACATTGCCTATGGTGACAGTGCTCATGGTGACAGTGCCCATGGTGACACTGACCACAGTGAGAATGCTCACGGTGATAGTGCCAATGGTGCCAGCACTCATGTTGACAGCCCCCATTGTGCAAGGTGCCATGGTGACAGTGACCATGGTGAGAGATCTCACGGTGATAGCGCTCACGGTAATAGTCCTCATGGTGACAGTGCAAATGGTGACAATACAGAGGGTGACAGTACACATGGTGAAAATACCCATGGTAGAAGTTTTCATAGTGACAGTGCTCATGGGGGATGTGCCCATGCTGACAGTGCTCATTGTGGCAGTGCTCATGGTGACAGTACCGATGAGGCCAGTGATTATGGTGATGGTGTTCACAGTGGCTGTGCTCATGGAGATAGTGCTCACAGTGACCGTGCCCATGATGACAGTGCCCAGGGTGACAGTGCTCACGGGAAAATTGCCAATGATAACATTAACCATGGTGATAGTGCCCCTGGTGACACGGCCCACAGTGACATTGCTCATGGTGATAGTGCCATTGGTGACAGTGCTCACGGTGAAGTTGCCCATCCTGACAATGCTCATGGTGACATTGACCTTCGAGATAGTACCCATGTTGACAGTGCCCATGGTGACGTGCTCATGTTGACAGTGCTCAAAGTGATAGTGCCCATGGTGACATTGCCAAGAGGGACAGTGCCCATGCTGACAGTTCTCATTGTGATAGTGCCCATGGTGACAGTGCACATGGTGATACTTGCAATGGTGACAGTGCTCATGGTGACAGCGCTCATGGTTGCAGTACCCATGGTGACAGTGCTCAAAATGACAGTGACAGTGGTGGCAGTGACCATGGTGACAGTGCCCACGGTGACATTGCCTATAGTGACACTTCTCACAGTGACATTGCCCATGGTGACAGGGCTCATGTTGACGTGCTCCTATTGGCAGTGCTCACAGCGATAATGTCCATGGTGACATTGCCCATGGTGGAATTGCACACAATGCCATTTCCAACAGTGACAGTGCTCACGCTGAGAGTTGTCATGGTGATAGTGCCCATGGTGACAGTGCACATGGTCATACTGCCAATGGTTAAATTACTCATGGTGACAGTACGCATGGTTGCAGTACCCATGGTGACAGTGCTCAAAATGGCAGTTCCCATGGTGACATTGCCCATGGTGACATTGCCTATGGTGACACTTCTCACGGTGACATTTCACATGGTGACATGGCTCATGGTGACACACCACATTGTGCCAGTGCCCATGGTGACAGTGTTCACAGTGAAAGTGCTCATGGTAATACTGTTTACTTTGAGAGTGCCCAAGGTGAAAATACACATGGTGACATTACTCATTGAGAAATTGCCCATGGTTACAATTCTCATAGCAACAGTTATGGTGACAGTGCTCATGGTGGCACTGCCCTGGGTGACAGTGCTCGTGGTGTCAGTGCTCATGGTGACAGTGCTCATGATGAGAGTGCCTATGTTGTTAATTCCCATGGTGACACTTGTCACAGTGACACTGACAATGGTTACAGGTCACATGTTGGCCGTGCCCTTGGTGACAGTGCCCATGCAGACAGTACTTATGGTGACAGTGTTATCGGTGATAGTGCCCATGGTGAGAGTGCCCATGGTGGTAGTGCACATGGTGGCACTGAAAAATGGTGACAGGGCTCATGGTGACAGTGCTCACGGTAAAAACCCATGCTGACAGTACTCACAGAGACACTGCTCATAGTGGCAGTAACCATGGTGACAGTTCGCACAGTGACAGTGCCCACTGTAGGAGTGCCCATGGAGACATTGCTCATGGTGACACTGACCACGGTGACATTGCCTATGGTGACAGTGCTCATGGTGACAGAGCCCATGTTGACTCTGAACACAGTGAGAATGCTCACGGTGATAATGCCAATGGTGACAGCACTCATGTTGACAGCACGCATTGTGCAAGGTGCCATGGTGACAGTGACCATGGTGAGAGATCTCACGGTGATAGCACTCACGGTAATAGTCCTGATGGTGACAGTGCAAATGGTGACAATACAGAGGGTGACAGTACTCATGGTGAAAATACCCATGCTAGCAGTTCTCATAGTGACAGTGCTCATGGGGGAAGTGCCCATGCTGACAGTGCTCATTGTGGCAGTGCTCATGGTGACAGTACCGATGAGGCCAGTGATTATGGTGATGGTGTTCACAGTGGCTGTGCTCATGGAGATAGTGCTCACGGTGACCGTGCCCATGATGACAGTGCCCAGGGTTACAGTGCTCATGGGGAAAGTGCCAATGATAACATTAACCATGGTGATAGTGCCCCCGGTGACACGGCCCACAGTGACATTGCTCATGGTGATAGTGCCATTGGTGACAGTGCTCACGGTGAAGTTGCCCATCCTGACAATGCTCATGGTGACATTGCCCTTCGAGATAGTACCCATGTTGACAGTGCCCATGGTGACGTGCTCATGTTGACAGTGCTCAAAGTGATAGTGCCCATGGTGACATTGCCAAGAGTGACAGTGCCCACGCTGAGAGTTCTCATTGTGATAGTGCCCATGGTGACAGTGCACATGGTGATACTTGCAATGGTGACAGTGCTCATGGTGACAGCGCTCATGGTTGCAGTACCCATGGTGACAGTGCTCAAAATGACAGTGACAGTGGTGGCAGTGACCATGGTGACAGTGCCCACGGTGACATTGCCTATAGTGACACTTCTCACAGTGACATTGCCCATGGTGACAGGGCTCATGTTGACGTGCTCATATTGACAGTGCTCACAGCGATAATGTCCATGGTGACATTGCCCATGGTGGAATTGCACACAATGCCATTTCCAACAGTGACAGTGCTCACGCTGAGAGTTGTCATGGTGATAGTGCCCATGGTGACAGTGCACATGGTCATACTGCCAATGGTTAAATTACTCATGGTGACAGTACTCATGGTTGCAGTACCCATGGTGACAGTGCTCAAAATGGCAGTTCCCATGGTGACATTGCCCATGGTGACATTGCCTATGGTGACACTTCTCACGGTGACATTTCCCATGGTGACATGGCTCATGGTGACACACCACATTGTGCCAGTGCCCATGGTGACAGTGTTCACAGCGAAAGTGCTCATGGTAATACTGTTTACTTTGAGAGTGCACAAGGTGGAAATACACATGGTGACATTACTCATTGAGAAATTGCCCATGGTTACAATTCTCATAGCAACAGTTATGGTGACAGTGCTCATGGTGGCACTGCCCTGGGTGACAGTGCTCGTGGTGTCAGTGCTCATGGTGACAGTGCTCATGATGAGAGTGCCTATGTTGTTAATTCCCATGGTGACACTTCTCACAGTGACACTGACAATGGTTACCGGTCACATGTTGGCCGTGCCCTTGGTGACAGTGCCCATGCAGACAGTACTTATGGTGACAGTGTTATCGGTGATAGTGCCCATGGTGAGAGTGCCCATGGTGGTAGTGCACATGGTGGCACTGAAAAATGGTGACAGGGCTCATGGTGACAGTGCTCACGGTAAAAACCCATGCTGACAGTACTCACAGAGACACTGCTCATAGTGGCAGTAACCATGGTGACAGTTCGCACAGTGACAGTGCCCACTGTAGGAGTGCCCATGGAGACATTGCTCATGGTGACACTGACCACGGTGACATTGCCTATGGTGACAGTGCTCATGGTGACAGAGCCCATGTTGACTCTGACCACAGTGAGAATGCTCACGGTGATAGTGCCAATGGTGACAGCACTCATGTTGACAGCACGCATTGTGCAAGGTGCCATGGTGACAGTGACCATGGTGAGAGATCTCACGGTGATAGCACTCACGGTAATAGTCCTGATGGTGACAGTGCAAATGGTGACAATACAGAGGGTGACAGTACTCATGGTGAAAATACCCATGCTAGCAGTTCTCATAGTGACAGTGCTCATGGGGGAAGTGCCCAGGCTGACAGTGCTCATTGTGGCAGTGCTCATGGTGACAGTACCGATGAGGCCAGTGATTATGGTGATGGTGTTCACAGTGGCTGTGCTCATGGAGATAGTGCTCACGGTGACCGTGCCCATGATGACAGTGCCCAGGGTGACAGTGCTCACGGGGAAAGTGCCAATGATAACATTAACCATGGTGATAGTGCCCCTGGTGACACGGCCCACAGTGACATTGCTCATGGTGATAGTGCCTTTGGTACAGTGCTCATGGTGAAATTGCCCTTCCTGACAATGCTCATGGTGACATTGCCCTTCGAGATAGTACCCATGTTGACAGTGCCCATGGTGACGTGCTCATGTTCACAGTGCTCACAGTGATAGTGCCCATGGTGACATTGCCCATGGTGGAAGTGCCCACGGTGCCCTTGCCAAGAGTGACAGTGCCCACACTGACAGTTCTAATTGTGATAGTGCCCATGGTGACAGTACACATGGTGATAATTGCAATGGTGACAGTGCTCATGGTGACAGTGCTCATGGTTGCAATAACCATGGTGACAGTGCTCAAAATGACAGTGACAGTGGTGGCAGTGACCATGGTGACAGTGCCCACAGTGACATCGCCTATAGTGACACTTCTCACGGTGACATTGCCAATGGTGACAGGGCTCATGTTGACATGCTTATATTGACAGTGCTCACAGTGATAGTGCCCATGGTGACATTGCCCATGGTGGAATTGCACACAATGCCAGTTCCCACAGTGACAGTGCTCACGCTGAGAGTTGTCATGGTGATAGTGCCCATGGTGACAGTGCACATGGTCATACTGCCAATGGTGACAGTACTCATGGTTGCAGTACCCATGGTGACAGTGTGCAAAATGGCATTTCCCATGGTGACATTGCCCATGGTGACATTGCCTATGGTGACACATCTCACGGTGACATTTCCCATGGTGACATTGCTCAAGGTGACACACGACATTGTGCCAGTGCCCATGGTGACAGTGCACATTGTGATACTCGCAATGGTGACAGTGCTCATGGTGAGAGCGCTCATGGTGGCAGTACCCAAGGTGACAGTGCTCACAGTGACAGTGCCCACTGTATGAGTGCCCATGTTGACAGTGCTCATGGTGCCACTGACCATGGTGACATTGCCTATGGTGACAGTGCTCATGGTGACAGTGCCCATGGTGACACTGACCACAGTGAGAATGCTCACGGTGATAGTGCCAATGGTGCCAGCACTCATGTTGACAGCCCCCATTGTGCAAGGTGCCATGGTGACAGTGACCATGGTGAGAGATCTCACGGTGATAGCGCTCACGGTAATAGTCCTCATGGTGACAGTGCAAATGGTGACAATACAGAGGGTGACAGTACACATGGTGAAAATACCCATGGTAGAAGTTTTCATAGTGACAGTGCTCATGGGGGATGTGCCCATGCTGACAGTGCTCATTGTGGCAGTGCTCATGGTGACAGTACCGATGAGGCCAGTGATTATGGTGATGGTGTTCACAGTGGCTGTGCTCATGGAGATAGTGCTCACAGTGACCGTGCCCATGATGACAGTGCCCAGGGTGACAGTGCTCACGGGAAAATTGCCAATGATAACATTAACCATGGTGATAGTGCCCCTGGTGACACGGCCCACAGTGACATTGCTCATGGTGATAGTGCCATTGGTGACAGTGCTCACGGTGAAGTTGCCCATCCTGACAATGCTCATGGTGACATTGACCTTCGAGATAGTACCCATGTTGACAGTGCCCATGGTGACGTGCTCATGTTGACAGTGCTCAAAGTGATAGTGCCCATGGTGACATTGCCAAGAGGGACAGTGCCCATGCTGACAGTTCTCATTGTGATAGTGCCCATGGTGACAGTGCACATGGTGATACTTGCAATGGTGACAGTGCTCATGGTGACAGCGCTCATGGTTGCAGTACCCATGGTGACAGTGCTCAAAATGACAGTGACAGTGGTGGCAGTGACCATGGTGACAGTGCCCACGGTGACATTGCCTATAGTGACACTTCTCACAGTGACATTGCCCATGGTGACAGGGCTCATGTTGACGTGCTCCTATTGACAGTGCTCACAGCGATAATGTCCATGGTGACATTGCCCATGGTGGAATTGCACACAATGCCATTTCCAACAGTGACAGTGCTCACGCTGAGAGTTGTCATGGTGATAGTGCCCATGGTGACAGTGCACATGGTCATACTGCCAATGGTTAAATTACTCATGGTGACAGTACTCATGGTTGCAGTACCCATGGTGACAGTGCTCAAAATGGCAGTTCCCATGGTGACATTGCCCATGGTGACATTGCCTATGGTGACACTTCTCACGGTGACATTTCACATGGTGACATGGCTCATGGTGACACACCACATTGTGCCAGTGCCCATGGTGACAGTGTTCACAGTGAAAGTGCTCATGGTAATACTGTTTACTTTGAGAGTGCCCAAGGTGAAAATACACATGGTGACATTACTCATTGAGAAATTGCCCATGGTTACAATTCTCATAGCAACAGTTATGGTGACAGTGCTCATGGTGGCACTGCCCTGGGTGACAGTGCTCGTGGTGTCAGTGCTCATGGTGACAGTGCTCATGATGAGAGTGCCTATGTTGTTAATTCCCATGGTGACACTTGTCACAGTGACACTGACAATGGTTACAGGTCACATGTTGGCCGTGCCCTTGGTGACAGTGCCCATGCAGACAGTACTTATGGTGACAGTGTTATCGGTGATAGTGCCCATGGTGAGAGTGCCCATGGTGGTAGTGCACATGGTGGCACTGAAAAATGGTGACAGGGCTCCTGGTGACAGTGCTCACGGTAAAAACCCATGCTGACAGTACTCACAGAGACACTGCTCATAGTGGCAGTAACCATGGTGACAGTTCGCACAGTGACAGTGCCCACTGTAGGAGTGCCCATGGAGACATTGCTCATGGTGACACTGACCACGGTGACATTGCCTATGGTGACAGTGCTCATGGTGACAGAGCCCATGTTGACTCTGAACACAGTGAGAATGCTCACGGTGATAATGCCAATGGTGACAGCACTCATGTTGACAGCACGCATTGTGCAAGGTGCCATGGTGACAGTGACCATGGTGAGAGATCTCACGGTGATAGCACTCACGGTAATAGTCCTGATGGTGACAGTGCAAATGGTGACAATACAGAGGGTGACAGTACTCATGGTGAAAATACCCATGCTAGCAGTTCTCATAGTGACAGTGCTCATGGGGGAAGTGCCCATGCTGACAGTGCTCATTGTGGCAGTGCTCATGGTGACAGTACCGATGAGGCCAGTGATTATGGTGATGGTGTTCACAGTGGCTGTGCTCATGGAGATAGTGCTCACGGTGACCGTGCCCATGATGACAGTGCCCAGGGTTACAGTGCTCATGGGGAAAGTGCCAATGATAACATTAACCATGGTGATAGTGCCCCCGGTGACACGGCCCACAGTGACATTGCTCATGGTGATAGTGCCATTGGTGACAGTGCTCACGGTGAAGTTGCCCATCCTGACAATGCTCATGGTGACATTGACCTTCGAGATAGTACCCATGTTGACAGTGCCCATGGTGACGTGCTCATGTTGACAGTGCTCAAAGTGATAGTGCCCATGGTGACATTGCCAAGAGTGACAGTGCCCACGCTGAGAGTTCTCATTGTGATAGTGCCCATGGTGACAGTGCACATGGTGATACTTGCAATGGTGACAGTGCTCATGGTGACAGCGCTCATGGTTGCAGTACCCATGGTGACAGTGCTCAAAATGACAGTGACAGTGGTGGCAGTGACCATGGTGACAGTGCCCACGGTGACATTGCCTATAGTGACACTTCTCACAGTGACATTGCCCATGGTGACAGGGCTCATGTTGACGTGCTCATATTGACAGTGCTCACAGCGATAATGTCCATGGTGACATTGCCCATGGTGGAATTGCACACAATGCCATTTCCAACAGTGACAGTGCTCACGCTGAGAGTTGTCATGGTGATAGTGCCCATGGTGACAGTGCACATGGTCATACTGCCAATGGTTAAATTACTCATGGTGACAGTACTCATGGTTGCAGTACCCATGGTGACAGTGCTCAAAATGGCAGTTCCCATGGTGACATTGCCCATGGTGACATTGCCTATGGTGACACTTCTCACGGTGACATTTCCCATGGTGACATGGCTCATGGTGACACACCACATTGTGCCAGTGCCCATGGTGACAGTGTTCACAGCGAAAGTGCTCATGGTAATACTGTTTACTTTGAGAGTGCACAAGGTGGAAATACACATGGTGACATTACTCATTGAGAAATTGCCCATGGTTACAATTCTCATAGCAACAGTTATGGTGACAGTGCTCATGGTGGCACTGCCCTGGGTGACAGTGCTCGTGGTGTCAGTGCTCATGGTGACAGTGCTCATGATGAGAGTGCCTATGTTGTTAATTCCCATGGTGACACTTCTCACAGTGACACTGACAATGGTTACAGGTCACATGTTGGCCGTGCCCTTGGTGACAGTGCCCATGCAGACAGTACTTATGGTGACAGTGTTATCGGTGATAGTGCCCATGGTGAGAGTGCACATGGTGGTAGTGCACATGGTGGCACTGAAAAATGGTGACAGGGCTCATGGTGACAGTGCTCACGGTAAAAACCCATGCTGACAGTACTCACAGAGACACTGCTCATAGTGGCAGTAACCATGGTGACAGTTCGCACAGTGACAGTGCCCACTGTAGGAGTGCCCATGGAGACATTGCTCATGGTGACACTGACCACGGTGACATTGCCTATGGTGACAGTGCTCATGGTGACAGAGCCCATGTTGACTCTGACCACAGTGAGAATGCTCACGGTGATAGTGCCAATGGTGACAGCACTCATGTTGACAGCACGCATTGTGCAAGGTGCCATGGTGACAGTGACCATGGTGAGAGATCTCACGGTGATAGCGCTCACGGTAATAGTCCTGATGGTGACAGTGCAAATGGTGACAATACAGAGGGTGACAGTACTCATGGTGAAAATACCCATGCTAGCAGTTCTCATAGTGACAGTGCTCATGGGGGAAGTGCCCATGCTGACAGTGCTCATTGTGGCAGTGCTCATGGTGACAGTACCGATGAGGCCAGTGATTATGATGATGGTGTTCCCAGTGGCTGTGCTCATGGAGATAGTGCTCACGGTGACCGTGCCCATGATGACCGTGCCCAGGGTGACAATGCTCATGGGGAAAGTGCCAATGATAACATTAACCATGGTGATAGTGCCCCCGGTGACACGGCCCACAGTGACATTGCTCATGGTGATAGTGCCATTGGTGACAGTGCTCATGGTGAAGTTGCCCATCCTGACAATGCTCATGGTGACATTGACCTTCGAGATAGTACCCATGTTGACAGTGCCCATGGTGACGTGCTCATGTTGACAGTGCTCAAAGTGATAGTGCCCATGGTGACATTGCCAAGAGTGACAGTGCCCACGCTGAGAGTTCTCATTGTGATAGTGCCCATGGTGACAGTGCACATGGTGATACTTGCAATGGTGACAGTGCTCATGGTGACAGCGCTCATGGTTGCAGTACCCATGGTGACAGTGCTCAAAATGACAGTGACAGTGGTGGCAGTGACCATGGTGACAGTGCCCACGGTGACATTGCCTATAGTGACACTTCTCACAGTGACATTGCCCATGGTGACAGGGCTCATGTTGACGTGCTCATATTGACAGTGCTCACAGCGATAATGTCCATGGTGACATTGCCCATGGTGGAATTGCACACAATGCCATTTCCAACAGTGACAGTGCTCACGCTGAGAGTTGTCATGGTGATAGTGCCCATGGTGACAGTGCACATGGTCATACTGCCAATGGTTAAATTACTCATGGTGACAGTACTCATGGTTGCAGTACCCATGGTGACAGTGCTCAAAATGGCAGTTCCCATGCTGACATTGCCCATGGTGACATTGCCTATGGTGACACTTCTCACGGTGACATTTCCCATGGTGACATGGCTCATGGTGACACACCACATTGTGCCAGTGCCCATGGTGACAGTGTTCACAGCGAAAGTGCTCATGGTAATACTGTTTACTTTGAGAGTGCCCAAGGTGAAAATACACATGGTGACATTACTCATTGAGAAATTGCCCATGGTTACAATTCTCATAGCAACAGTTATGGTGACAGTGCTCATGGTGGCACTGCCCTGGGTGACAGTGCTCGTGGTGTCAGTGCTCATGGTGACAGTGCTCATGATGAGAGTGCCTATGTTGTTAATTCCCATGGTGACACTTCTCACAGTGACACTGACAATGGTTACCGGTCACATGTTGGCCGTGCCCTTGGTGACAGTGCCCATGCAGACAGTACTTATGGTGACAGTGTTATCGGTGATAGTGCCCATGGTGAGAGTGCCCATGGTGGTAGTGCACATGGTGGCACTGAAAAATGGTGACAGGGCTCATGGTGACAGTGCTCACGGTAAAAACCAATGCTGACAGTACTCACAGAGACACTGCTCATAGTGGCAGTAACCATGGTGACAGTTCGCACAGTGACAGTGCCCACTGTAGGAGTGCCCATGGAGACATTGCTCATGGTGACACTGACCACGGTGACATTGCCTATGGTGACAGTGCTCATGGTGACATAGCCCATGTTGACTCTGACCACAGTGAGAATGCTCACGGTGATAGTGCCAATGGTGACAGCACTCATGTTGACAGCACGCATTGTGCAAGGTGCCATGGTGACAGTGACCATGGTGAGAGATCTCACGGTGATAGCACTCACGGTAATAGTCCTGATGGTGACAGTGCAAATGGTGACAATACAGAGGGTGACAGTACTCATGGTGAAAATACCCATGCTAGCAGTTCTCATAGTGACAGTGCTCATGGGGGAAGTGCCCAGGCTGACAGTGCTCATTGTGGCAGTGCTCATGGTGACAGTACCGATGAGGCCAGTGATTATGGTGATGGTGTTCACAGTGGCTGTGCTCATGGAGATAGTGCTCACGGTGACCGTGCCCATGATGACAGTGCCCAGGGTGACAGTGCTCACGGGGAAAGTGCCAATGATAACATTAACCATGGTGATAGTGCCCCTGGTGACACGGCCCACAGTGACATTGCTCATGGTGATAGTGCCTTTGGTGACAGTGCTCATGGTGAAATTGCCCTTCCTGACAATGCTCATGGTGACATTGCCCTTCGAGATAGTACCCATGTTGACAGTGCCCATGGTGACGTGCTCATGTTCACAGTGCTCACAGTGATAGTGCCCATGGTGACATTGCCCATGGTGGAAGTGCCCACGGTGCCCTTGCCAAGAGTGACAGTGCCCACACTGACAGTTCTAATTGTGATAGTGCCCATGGTGACAGTACACATGGTGATAATTGCAATGGTGACAGTGCTCATGGTGACAGTGCTCATGGTTGCAATAACCATGGTGACAGTGCTCAAAATGACAGTGACAGTGGTGGCAGTGACCATGGTGACAGTGCCCACAGTGACATCGCCTATAGTGACACTTCTCACGGTGACATTGCCAATGGTGACAGGGCTCATGTTGACATGCTTATATTGACAGTGCTCACAGTGATAGTGCCCATGGTGACATTGCCCATGGTGGAATTGCACACAATGCCAGTTCCCACAGTGACAGTGCTCACGCTGAGAGTTGTCATGGTGATAGTGCCCATAGTGACAGTGCACATGGTCATACTGCCAATGGTGACAGTACTCATGGTTGCAGTACCCATGGTGACAGTGTGCAAAATGGCATTTCCCATGGTGACATTGCCCATGGTGACATTGCCTATGGTGACACATCTCACGGTGACATTTCCCATGGTGACATTGCTCAACGTGACACACGACATTTTGCCAGTGCCCATGGTGACAGTGCACATTGTAATACTCGCAATGGTGACAGTGCTCATGGTGACAGCGCTCATGGTGGCAGTACCCAAGGTGACAGTGCTCACAGTGACAGTGCCCACTGTATGAGTGCCCATGTTGACAGTGCTCATGGTGACACTGACCATGGTGACATTGCCTATGGTGACAGTGCTCATGGTGACAGTTCCCATGGTGACACTGACCACAGTGAGAATGCTCACAGTGATAGTGCCAATGGTGCCAGCACTCATGTTGACAGCCCCCATTGTGCAAGGTGCCATGGTGACAGTGACCATGGTGAGAGATCTCACGGTGATAGCGCTCACGGTAATAGTCCTCATGGTGACAGTGCAAATGGTGACAATACACAGGGTGACAGTACACATGGTGAAAATACCCATGGTAGCAGTTCTCATAGTAACAGTGCTCATGGGGGATGTGCCCATGCTGACAGTGCTCATTGTGGCAGTGCTCATGGTGACAGTACCGATGAGGCCAGTGATTATGGTGATGGTGTTCACAGTGGCTGTGCTCATGGAGATAGTGCTCACGGTTACCGTGCCCATGATGACAGTGCCCAGGGTGACAGTTCTCACGGGGAAATTGCCAATGATAACATTAACCATGGTGATAGTGCCCCTGGTGACACGGCCCACAGTGACATTGCTCATGGTGATAGTGCCATTGGTGACAGTGCTCACGGTGAAGTTGCCCATCCTGACAATGCTCATGGTGACATTGACCTTCGAGATAGTACCCATGTTGACAGTGCCCATGGTGACGTGCTCATGTTGACAGTGCTCAAAGTGATAGTGCCCATGGTGACATTGCCAAGAGTGACAGTGCCCACGCTGACAGTTCTCATTGTGATAGTGCCCATGGTGACAGTGCACATGGTGATACTTGCAATGGTGACAGTGCTCATGGTGACAGCGCTCATGGTTGCAGTACCCATGGTGACAGTGCTCAAAATGACAGTGACAGTGGTGGCAGTCACCATGGTGACAGTGCCCACGGTGACATTGCCTATAGTGACACTTCTCACAGTGACATTGCCCATGGTGACAGGGCTCATGTTGACGTGCTCATATTGACAGTGCTCACAGCGATAATGTCCATGGTGACATTGCCCATGGTGGAATTGCACACAATGCCATTTCCAACAGTGACAGTGCTCACGCTGAGAGTTGTCATGGTGATAGTGCCCATGGTGACAGTGCACATGGTCATACTGCCAATGGTTTAATTACTCATGGTGACAGTACTCATGGTTGCAGTACCCATGGTGACAGTGCTCAAAATGGCAGTTCCCATGGTGACATTGCCCATGGTGACATTGCCTATGGTGACACTTCTCACGGTGACATTTCCCATGGTGACATGGCTCATGGTGACACACCACATTGTGCCAGTGCCCATGGTGACAGTGTTCACAGCGAAAGTGCTCATGGTAATACTGTTTACTTTGAGAGTGCCCAAGGTGAAAATACACATGGTGACATTACTCATTGAGAAATTGCCCATGGTTACAATTCTCATAGCAACAGTTATGGTGACAGTGCTCATGGTGGCACTGCCCTGGGTGACAGTGCTCGTGGTGTCAGTGCTCATGGTGACAGTGTTCATGATGAGAGTGCCTATGTTGTTAATTCCCATGGTGACACTTCTCACAGTGACACTGACAATGGTTACAGGTCACATGTTGGCCGTGCCCTTGGTGACAGTGCCCATGCAGACAGTACTTATGGTGACAGTGTTATCGGTGATAGTGCCCATGGTGAGAGTGCACATGGTGGTAGTGCACATGGTGGCACTGAAAAATGGTGACAGGGCTCATGGTGACAGTGCTCACGGTAAAAACCCATGCTGACAGTACTCACAGAGACACTGCTCATAGTGGCAGTAACCATGGTGACAGTTCACACAGTGACAGTGCCCACTGTAGGAGTGCCCATGGAGACATTGCTCATGGTGACACTGACCACGGTGACATTGCCTATGGTGACAGTGCTCATGGTGACAGAGCCCATGTTGACTCTGACCACAGTGAGAATGCTCACGGTGATAGTGCCAATGGTGACAGCACTCATGTTGACAGCACGCATTGTGCAAGGTGCCATGGTGACAGTGACCATGGTGAGAGATCTCACGGTGATAGCACTCACGGTAATAGTCCTGATGGTGACAGTGCAAATGGTGACAATACACAGGGTGACAGTACTCATGGTGAAAATACCCATGCTAGCAGTTCTCATAGTGACAGTGCTCATGGGGGAAGTGCCCATGGTGACAGTGCTCATTGTGGCAGTGCTCATGGTGACAGTACCGATGAGGCCAGTGATTATGGTGATGGTGTTCACAGTGGCTGTGCTCATGGAGATAGTGCTCACGGTGACCGTGCCCATGATGACAGTGCCCAGGGTGACAATGCTCACGGGGAAAGTGCCAATGATAACATTAACCATGGTGATAGTGCCCCCGGTGACACGGCCCACAGTGACATTGCTCATGGTGATAGTGCCATTGGTGACAGTGCTCATGGTGAAGATGCCCATCCTGACTATGCTCATGGTGACATTGACCTTCGAGATAGTGCCCATGGTGACGTGCTCATGTTGACAGTGCTCAAAGTGATAGTGCCCATGGTGACATTTCCAAGAGTGACAGTGCCCACGCTGACAGTTCTCATTGTGATAGTGCCCATGGTGACAGTGCACATGGTGATACTTGCAATGGTGACAGTGCTCATGGTGACAGCGCTCATGGTTGCAGTACCCATGGTGACAGTGCTCAAAATGACAGTGACAGTGGTGGCAGTGACCATGGTGACAGTGCCCACGGTGACATTGCCTATAGTGACACTTCTCACAGTGACATCGCCCATGGTGACAGGGCTCATGTTGACGTGCTCATATTGACAGTGCTCACAGCGATAATGTCCATGGTGACATTGCCCATGGTGGAATTGCACACAATGCCATTTCCAACAGTGACAGTGCTCACGCTGAGAGTTGTCATGGTGATAGTGCCCATGGTGACAGTGCACATGGTCATACTGCCAATGGTAAAATTACTCATGGTGACAGTACTCATGGTTGCAGTACCCATGGTGACAGTGCTCAAAATGGCAGTTCCCATGGTGACATTGCCCATGGTGACATTGCCTATGGTGACACTTCTCACGGTGACATTTCCCATGGTGACATGGCTCATGGTGACACACCACATTGTGCCAGTGCCCATGGTGACAGTGTTCACAGTGAAAGTGCTCATGGTAATACTGTTTACTTTGAGAGTGCCCAAGGTGAAAATACACATGGTGACATTACTCATTGAGAAATTGCCCATGGTTACAATTCTCATAGCAACAGTTATGGTGACAGTGCTCATGGTGGCACTGCCCTGGGTGACAGTGCTCGTGGTGTCAGTGCTCATGGTGACAGTGCTCATGATGAGAGTGCCTATGTTGTTAATTCCCATGGTGACACTTCTCACAGTGACACTGACAATGGTTACAGGTCACATGTTGGCCGTGCCCTTGGTGACAGTGCCCATGCAGACAGTACTTATGGTGACAGTGTTATCGGTGATAGTGCCCATGGTGAGAGTGCACATGGTGGTAGTGCACATGGTGGCACTGAAAAATGGTGACAGGGCTCATGGTGACAGTGCTCACGGTAAAAACCCATGCTGACAGTACTCACAGAGACACTGCTCATAGTGGCAGTAACCATGGTGACAGTTCGCACAGTGACAGTGCCCACTGTAGGAGTGCCCATGGAGACATTGCTCATGGTGACACTGACCACGGTGACATTGCCTATGGTGACAGTGCTCATGGTGACAGAGCCCATGTTGACTCTCACCACAGTGAGAATGCTCACGGTGATAGTGCCAATGGTGACAGCACTCATGTTGACAGCACGCATTGTGCAAGGTGCCATGGTGACAGTGACCATGGTGAGAGATCTCACGGTGATAGCATTCACGGTAATAGTCCTGATGGTGACAGTGCAAATGGTGACAATACAGAGGGTGACAGTACTCATGGTGAAAATACCCATGCTAGCAGTTCTCATAGTGACAGTGCTCATGGGGGAAGTGCCCATGCTGACAGTGCTCATTGTGGCAGTGCTCATGGTGACAGTACCGATGAGGCCAGTGATTATGGTGATGGTGTTCACAGTGGCTGTGCTCATGGAGATAGTGCTCACGGTGACCGTGCCCATGATGACAGTGCCCATGGTGACAGTGCTCACGGGGAAAGTGCCAATGATAACATTAACCATGGTGATAGTGCCCCTGGTGACGCGGCCCACAGTGACATTGCTCATGGTGATAGTGCCTTTGGTGACAGTGCTCATGGTGAAATTGCCCTTCCTGACAATGCTCATGGTGACATTGCCCTTCGAGATAGTACCCATGTTGACAGTGCCCATGGTGACGTGCTCATGTTGACAGTGCTCACAGTGATAGTGCCCATGGTGACATTGCCCATGGTGGAAGTGCCCACGGTGCCCTTGCCAACAGTGACAGTGCCCACGCTGACAGTTCTAATTGTGATAGTGCCCATGGTGACAGTACACATGGTGATAATTGCAATGGTGACAGTGCTCATGGTGACAGTGCTCATGGTTGCAATAACCATGGTGACAGTGCTCAAAATGACAGTGACAGTGGTGGCAGTGACCATGGTGACAGTGCCCACAGTGACATCGCCTATAGTGGCACTTCTCACGGTGACATTGCCAATGGTGACAGGGCTCATGTTGACGTGCTTATATTGACAGTGCTCACAGTGATAGTGCCCATGGTGACATTGCTCATGGTGGAATTGCACACAATGACAGTTCCCACAGTGACAGTGCTCACGCTGAGAGTTGTCATGGTGATAGTGCCCATAGTGACAGTGCACATGGTCATACTGCCAATGGTGACAGTACTCATGGTTGCAGTACCCATGGTGACAGTGTGCAAAATGGCATTTCCCATGGTGACATTGCCCATGGTGACATTGCCTATGGTGACACATCTCACGGTGACATTTCCCATGGTGACATTGCTCAAGGTGACACACGACATTTTGCCAGTGCCCATGGTGACAGTGCACATTGTAATACTCGCAATGGTGACAGTGCTCATGGTGACAGCGCTCATGGTGGCAGTACCCAAGGTGACAGTGCTCACAGTGACAGTGCCCACTGTATGAGTGCCCATGTTGACAGTGCTCATGGTGACACTGACCATGGTGACATTGCCTATGGTGACAGTGCTCATGGTGACAGTTCCCATGGTGAAACTGACCACAGTGAGAATGCTCACAGTGATAGTGCCAATGGTGCCAGCACTCATGTTGACAGCCCCCATTGTGCAAGGTGCCATGGTGACAGTGACCATGGTGAGAGATCTCACGGTGATAGCGCTCACGGTAATAGTCCTCATGGTGACAGTGCAAATGGTGACAATACACAGGGTGACAGTACACATGGTGAAAATACCCATGGTAGCAGTTCTCATAGTAACAGTGCTCATGGGGGATGTGCCCATGCTGACAGTACTCATTGTGGCAGTGCTCATGGTGACAGTACCGATGAGGCCAGTGATTATGGTGATGGTGTTCACAGTGGCTGTGCTCATGGAGATAGTGCTCACGGTGACCGTGCCCATGATGACAGTGCCCAGGGTGACAGTGCTCACGGGGAAATTGCCAATGATAACATTAACCATGGTGATAGTGCCCCTGGTGACACGGCCCACAGTGACATTGCTCATGGTGATAGTGCCATTGGTGACAGTGCTCACGGTGAAGTGGCCCATCCTGACAATGCTCATGGTGACATTGACCTTCGAAATAGTACCCATGTTGACAGTGCCCATGGTGACGTGCTCATGTTGACAGTGCTCAAAATGATAGTGCCCATGGTGACATTGCCAAGAGTGACAGTGCCCATGCTGACAGTTCTCATTGTGATAGTGCCCATGGTGACAGTGCACATGGTGATACTTGCAATGATGACAGTGCTCATAGTGACAGCGCTCATGGTTGCAGTACGAATTGTGACAGTGCTCAAAATGACAGTGACAGTGGTGGCAGTGACCATGGTGACAGTGCCCACGGTGACATTGCCTATAGTGACACTTCTCACAGTGACATTGCCCATGGTGACAGGGCTCATGTTGACGTGCTCATATTGACAGTGCTCACAGCGATAATGTCCATGGTGACATTGCCCATGGTGGAATTGCACACAATGCCATTTCCAACAGTGACAGTGCTCACGCTGAGAGTTGTCATGGTGATAGTGCCCATGGTGACAGTGCACATGGTCATACTGCCAATGGTAAAATTACTCATGGTGACAGTACTCATGGTTGCAGTACCCATGGTGACAGTGCTCAAAATGGCAGTTCCCATGGTGACATTGCCCATGGTACATTGCCTATGGTGACACTTCTCACGGTGACATTTCCCATGGTGACATGGCTCATGGTGACACACCACATTGTGCCAGTGCCCATGGTGACAGTGTTCACAGCGAAAGTGCTCATGGTAATACTGTTTACTTTGAGAGTGCCCAAGGTGAAAATACACATGGTGACATTACTCATTGAGAAATTGCCCATGGTTACAATTCTCATAGCAACAGTTATGGTGACAGTGCTCATGGTGGCACTGCCCTGGGTGACAGTGCTCGTGGTGTCAGTGCTCATGGTGACAGTGCTCATGATGAGAGTGCCTATGTTGTTAATCCCCATGGTGACACTTCTCACAGTGACACTGACAATGGTTACAGGTCACATGTTGGCCGTGCCCTTGGTGACAGTGCCCATGCAAACAGTACATATGGTGACAGTGTTATCAGTGATAGTGCCCATGGTGAGAGTGCCCATGCTGGCACTGAAAAATGGTGACAGTGCTCATGGTGACAGTGCTCACGGTAAAAACCCATGCTGACAGTACTCACAGAGACACTGCTCATAGTGGCAGTAACCATGGTGACAGTTCGCACAGTGACAGTGCCCACTGTAGGAGTCCCCATGGAGACATTGCTCATGGTGACACTGACCACGGTGACATTGCCTATGGTGACAGTGCTCATGGTGACAGAGCCCATGTTGACTCTGACCACAGTGAGAATGCTCACGGTGATAGTGCCAATGGTGACAGCACTCATGTTGACAGCACGCACTGTGCAAGGTGCCATGGTGACAGTGACCATGGTGAGAGATCTCACGGTGATAGCACTCACGGTAATAGTCCTGATGGTGACAGTGCAAATGGTGACAATACAGAGGGTGACAGTACTCATGGTGAAAATACCCATGCTAGCAGTTCTCATAGTGACAGTGCTCATGGGGGAAGTGCCCATGCTGACAGTGCTCATTGTGGCAGTGCTCATGGTGACAGTACCGATGAGGCCAGTGATTATGGTGATGGTGTTCACAGTGGCTGTGCTCATGGAGATAGTGCTCACGGTGACCGTGCCCATGATGACAGTGCCCAGGGTGACAGTGCTCACGGGGAAAGTGCCAATGATAACATTAACCATGGTGATAGTGCCCCTGGTGACACGGCCCACAGTGACATTGCTCATGGTGATAGTGCCATTGGTGACAGTGCTCACGGTGAAGTTGCCCATCCTGACAATGCTCATGGTGACATTGACCTTCGAGATAGTACCCATGTTGACAGTGCCCATGGTGACGTGCTCATGTTGACAGTGCTCAAAGTGATAGTGCCCATGGTGACATTGCCAAGAGTGACAGTGCCCATGCTGACAGTTCTCATTGTGATAGTGCCCATGGTGACAGTGCACATGGTGATACTTGCAATGGTGACAGTGCTCATGGTGACAGCGCTCATGGTTGCAGTACCCATGGTGACAGTGCTCAAAATGACAGTGACAGTGGTGGCAGTGACCATGGTGACAGTGCCCACGGTGACATTGCCTATAGTGACACTTCTCACAGTGACATTGCCCATGGTGACAGGGCTCATGTTGACGTGCTCATATTGACAGTGCTCACAGCGATAATGTCCATGGTGACATTGCCCATGGTGGAATTGCACACAATGCCATTTCCAACAGTGACAGTGCTCACGCTGAGAGTTGTCATGGTGATAGTGCCCATGGTGACAGTGCACATGGTCATACTGCCAATGGTTAAATTACTCATGGTGACAGTACTCATGGTTGCAGTACCCATGGTGACAGTGCTCAAAACGGCAGTTCCCATGGTGACATTGCCCATGGTGACATTGCCTATGGTGACACTTCTCACGGTGACATTTCCCATGGTGACATGGCTCATGGTGACACACCACATTGTGCCAGTGCCCATGGTGACTGTGCTCATGGTTGCAATACCCATGGTGACAGTGCTCAAAATGACAGTGACGGTGGTGGCAGTGACCATGGTGACAGTGCCTACGGTGACATCGCCTATAGTGACACTTCTCACGGTGACATTGCCAATGGTGACAGGGCTCATGTTGACGTGCTTATATTGACAGTGCTCACAGTGATAGTGCTCCTGGTGACATTGCCCATGGTGGAATTGCACACAATGCCAGTTCCCACAGTGGCAGTGCTCACGCTGAGAGTTGTCATGGTGATAGTGCCCATGGTGACAGTGCACATGGTCATACTGCCAATGGTGATAGTACTCATGGTTGCAGTACCCATGGTGACAGTGTGCAAAATGGCATTTCCTATGGTGACATTGCCCATGGTGACATTACCTATGGTGACACATCTCACGGTGACATTTCCCATGGTGACATTGCTCAAGGTGACACACGACATTGTGCCAGTGCCCATGGTGACAGTGCACATTGTGATACTCGCAATGGTGACAGTACTCATGGTGACAGCGCTTATGGTTGCAGTACCCATGGTGACAGTGCTCAAAATGATAGTGACAGTGGTGGCAGTGACCATGGTGACAGTGCCCACGATGACATTGCCTATAGTGACACTTCTCACAGTGACATTGCCCATGGTGACAGGGCTCATGTTGACGTGTTCATATTGACAGTGCTCACAACGATAATGTCCATGGTGACAATGACCATGGTGGAATTGCACACAATGCCAGTTCCCACAGTGACAGTGCTCATGCTGAGAGTTGTCATGGTGATAGTGCCCATGGTGACAATGCACATGGTCATACAGCCAATGGTTAAATTACTCATGGTGTTAGTACTCATGGTGGCAGTACCCATGGTGACAGTGCTCAAAATGGCAGTTCCCATGGTTACATTGACCATGGTGACATTGCCTATGGTGACAATTCTCACGTTGACATTTCCCATGGTGACATGGCTCATGGTGACACACCACATTGTGCCAGTGCCCTTGGTGACAGTGTTCACAGTGAAAGTGCTCATGGTAATACTGTTTACGTTGAGAGTGCCCAAGGTGAAAATACACATGGTGACATTACTCATTGAGAAATTGCCCATGGTTACAATTCTCATAGCAACAGTTATGTTGACAGTGCTCTTGGTGGAACTGCCCTGGGTGGCAGTGCTCGTGGTGTCAGTGCTCATGGTGGCAGTTCCCATGGTGAGAGTACCGATGGGGCAGTGCACATGGTGACAGTGCCCATGGTAACCGTGCTTACGGTGATATGACCCATGGTTACATTTATCATGATTGTGGTACCGATGCTGATAATGCTCCCGGAGTTAGTGCCCATGGTTAAGGTGCCCATGGTGACTGTGTTCAGTGTAATAGTGAGCATAGTGATAGTGTACTTGGTGACCGTGCCCATGGTGACAGTGCCCTTGGTGACAGTACACATGGTGATACTGCTCCATGTGATAGTGCCCTTGGGGACCCTGAGCATGGTGACAGTTCTCACGGTGACAGTGCCTATGGTGACAATGCTCATGGTGACAGTGCCCATGGTGACCGTTCTCATGTTCATAGTACCCATGGTGACAGTTCGTATGGTGAAAGTGCTCATGATGAGAGTGCCCATGTTGGTAGTTCCATTGGTGACTGTGCTCACAGTGATAGTGACCATGGTAAGATTGCAGATGGTGGCTGTGACATTGCCCATGATGAGAGTACTCATGGTGCCAGTGCTCATGGTGATAGTGTCCAAGGTGACAGTGCACATGGTTTTAATGCACATGGTGGCACAGAAAAATAGTTATAGTGCCCATGGTGACAGTGCTCATGTTGACAGTGCACAATGTGACAACCCATGCTGACAGTGCTCACGGTGACTGGGCTCATGGTTGCATTACCCATTGTGACAGTGCTCACAGTTACAATGCTCATGTTAACTGTGCTCACTCTGATAGTGTCTATGGTGACAGTGATCACAGTGATAGTGCCGATGGTGATAGTGCTAGGGTGATAGTGCCCATGATTAAGGTGCCCATGGTGACAGTGCTCACGGTCATAGTGAGCATAGTGGTAGTGCACTTGTTGACCGTGACCACGCTGAGAGTACAAATAGTGATAATTCTCAAGTTGGTTGTGTCCATGGTGGCAGTGCCCATGGACACCACCGGCAAAGTGATAGTGCTCACTGTGACAGGGCCCAAGGGGACAGTGCAAACCGTGACTTTGCCTATCGTGACAGTGTTCACAGTGACAAATTCCATCGTGACAGTGACCACCGTAACAGTTCTAATGCTGATAGTGCCCATAATGACAATACCCACGGTGACAGTACTCATGGTGATAATTCTCAAGGTGTTAGTGCCCATGGCGATCATTCCCATGGTGAGAGTCCTCACAGTGATAGTGTCCATGGTGACAGTTCCCATTCTGAAAGTGCTCATGATGACAGTGCCTATGTTGGTAATTCCCATGGTGACACTTCTCACAGTGATACTGACAATTGTTACAGTTCATATGTTGGCCATGCCCTTGGTGACAGTGCCCATGAAGACAGTACTTATGGTGACAGTGTTCTCGGTGATAGTGCCCATGGTGAGAGTGCACATGGTTGTAGTGCACATGGTGGCACTGAAAAATGGTGACAGTGCTCACGGTAAAAACCCATGCTGACAGTACTCACAGAGACACTGCTCATGGTGGCAGTACCCATGGTGACCGTGCTCACAGTGGCAGCGCCCACTGTATGAGTGCCCATGTTGACAGTGCTCATGGTGACAGTGCTCATGGTTGCAGTACCCATGGTTACAGTGCTCAAAATGACGGTGACAGTGGTGGCAGTGACCATGGGGACAGTGCCTACGGTGACATTGCCTATAGTGACACTTCTCACGGTGACATTGCTCATGGTGACAGGGCTCATGTAGACGTGCTCATATTGACAGAGCTTGCAGTGATAGTGCCCATGGTGACATTGCCCATGGTGGAATTGCACACAATGCCAGTGCTCACGCTGAGAGTTGTCATGGTGATAGTGCCCATGGTGACAGTGCACATGGTCATACTGCCAATGGTGACAGTACTCATGGTGACAGTACTCATGGTTGCAGTACCCATGGTGACAGTGCTAAAAAATGGCATTTCCCATGGTGACATTGCCCATGGTGACATTGCCTATGGTGACACTTCTCACGGTGACATTTCCCATGGTGACATGGCTCACGGTGACACACCGCATTGTGCCAGTGCCCATGGTGACAGTGCTCACAGTGAAAGTGCTAATGGTAATACTGTTTACGTTGAGAGTGCCCAAGGTGAAAATACACATGGTGACATTACTCATTGAGAAATTGCCCATGGTTACAATTCTCATAGCAACAGTTATGGTGACAGTGCTCATGGTGGTACTGCCCTGGGTGGCACTGCTCGTGGTGTCAGTGCTCATGGTGACAGTGCTCATGGTGGCAGTTCCCATGGTGAGAGTACCGATGGGGCAGTGCACATTGTGACAGTGCCCATGGTAACCGTGCTTACGGTGATATGACCCATGGTTACAGTTATCATGATTGTGGTACCGATGCTGATAATGCTCCCGGAGATAGTGCCCATGGTTAAGGTGCCCATGGTGACAGTGTTCAGAGTAATAGTGAGCATAGTGATAGTGTACTTGGTGACCGTGCCCATGGTGACAGTGCCCCTGGTGACAGTACACATGGTGATACTGCTCCATGTGATAGTGCCCTTGTTGACCCTGCACATGGTGACAGTTCTCACGGTGACAGTGCCTATGGTGACAATGCTCATGGTGACAGTGCCCATGGTGACCGTTCTCACGTTCATAGTGCCCATGGTGACAGTTCGTATGGTGAAAGTGCTCATGATGAGAGTGCCCATGTTGGTAGGTCGATTGGTGACTGTGCTCACAGTGATAGTGACCATGGTAAGATTGCAGATGGTGGCTGTGCCATTGCCCATGATGAGAGTACTCATGGTGACAGTGCTCATGGTGATAGTGTCCAAGGTGACAGTGCACATGGTTTTAATGCACATGGTGGCACAGAAAAATAGTTATAGTGCCCATGGTGACAGTGCTCATGTTGACAGTGCACAATGTAACAACCCATGCTGACAGTGCTCACGGTGACTGGGCTCATGGTTGCATTACCCATTGTGACAGTGCTCACAGTTACAATGCTCATGTTAACGGTGCTCACTCTGATAGTGTCTATGGTGACAGTGATCACAGTGATAGTGCCGATGGTGATAGTGCTAGGGTGATAGTGCCCATGATTAAGGTGCCCATGGTGACAGTGCTCACGGTCATAGTGAGCATAGTGGTAGTGCACTTGTTGACCGTGACCACGCTGAGAGTACAAATAGTGATAATTCTCAAGTTGGTAGTGTTCATGGTGGCAGTGCCCATGGACACCACCATCAAAGTGATATTGCTCACTGTGACAGGGCCCAAGTGGACAGTGCAAACCGGGACTTTGCCTATCGTGACAGTGCTCACAGTGACAAATTCCATCGTGACAGTGACCACGTTGACAGTTCTAATGCTGATAGTGCCCATGGCAATAATACCCATGGTGAGAGTCCTCACGCTGATAGTGCCCATGGTGACATTTCCCATTCTGAAAGTGCTCATGATGACAGTGCCAATGTTGGTAATTCCCATGGTGACACTTCTAACAGTGATACTGACAATGGTTACAGTTCACATGTTGGCCGTGCCCTTGGTGACAGTGCCCATGAAGACAGTACTTATGGTGACAGTGTTCTTGGTGATAGTGCCCATGGTGAGAGTGGACATGGTGGTAGTGCACATGGTGGCACTGAAAAATAGTGACAGGACTCATGGTGACTGTGCTCACGGTAAAAACCCATGCTGACAGTACTCACAGACACACTGTTCATGGTGGCAGTACCCAAGGTGACAGTGCTCACAGTGACAGTGCCCACTGTATGAGTGCCCATGTTGACAGTGCTCATGGTGACACTGACCATGGTGACATTGCCTATGGTGACAGTGCTCATGGTGACAGTGCCCATGGTGACACGGACCACAGTGAGAATGCTCACAGTGATAGTGCCAATGGTGCCAGCACTCATGTTGACAGCCCCCATTGTGCAAGGTGCCATGGTGACAGTGACCATGGTGAGAGATCTCACGGTGATAGCGCTCACGGTAATAATCCTCATGGTGACAGTGCAAATGGTGACAATACACAGGGTGACAGTACACATGGTGAAAATACCCATGGTAGCAGTTCTCATAGTGACAGTGCTCATGGGGGATGTGCCCATGCTGACAGTGCTCATTGGGGCAGTGCTCATGGTGACAGTACCGATGAGGCCCGTGATTATGGTGATGGTGTTCACAGCGGCTGTGCTCATGGAGATAGTGCTCACGGTGACCGTGCCCATGATGACAGTACCCAGGGTGACAGTGCTCACGGGGAAAGTGCCAATGATAACATTAACCATGGTGATAGTGCCCCTGGTGACACGGCCCACAGTGACATTGCTCATGGTGATAGTGCCTTTGGTGACAGTGCTCACGGAGAAGTTGCCCATCCTGACAATGCTCATGGTGACATTGACCTTCGAGATAGTACCCATGTTGACAGTGCCCATGGTGACGTGCTCATGTTGACAGTGCTCAAAGTGATAGTGCCCATGGTGACATTGCCAAGAGTGACAGTGCCCATGCTGACAGTTCTCATTGTGATAGTGCCCATGGTGACAGTGCACATGGTGATACTTGCAATGGTGACAGTGCTCATGGTGACAGCGCTCATGGTTGCAGTACCCATGGTGACAGTGCTCAAAATGACAGTGACAGTGGTGGCAGTGACCATGGTGACAGTGCCCACGGTGACATTGCCTATAGTGACACTTCTCACAGTGACATTGCCCATGGTGACAGGGCTCATGTTGACGTGCTCATATTGACAGTGCTCACAGCGATAATGTCCATGGTGACATTGCCCATGGTGGAATTGCACACAATGCCATTTCCAACAGTGACAGTGCTCACGCTGAGAGTTGTCATGGTGATAGTGCCCATGGTGACAGTGCACATGGTCATACTGCCAATGGTTAAATTACTCATGGTGACAGTACTCATGGTTGCAGTACCCATGGTGACAGTGCTCAAAATGGCAGTTCCCATGGTGACATTGCCCATGGTGACATTGTCTATGGTGACACTTCTCACGGTGACATTTCCCATGGTGACATGGCTCATGGTGACACACCACATTGTGCCAGTGCCCATGGTGACAGTGTTCACAGCGAAAGTTCTCATGGTAATACTGTTTACTTTGAGAGTGCCCAAGGTGAAAATACACATGGTGACATTACTCATTGAGAAATTGCCCATGGTTACAATTCTCATAGCAACAGTTATGGTGACAGTGCTCATGGTGGCACTGCCCTGGGTGACAGTGCTCGTGGTGTCAGTGCTCATGGTGACAGTGCTCATGATGAGAGTGCCTATGTTGTTAATTCCCATGGTGACATTTCTCACAGTGACACTGACAATGGTTACAGGTCACATGTTGGCCGTGCCCTTGGTGACAGTGCCCATGCAGACAGTACTTATGGTGACAGTGTTATCGGTGATAGTGCCCATGGTGAGAGTGCACATGGTGGTAGTGCACATGGTGGCACTGAAAAATGGTGACAGGGCTCATGGTGACCGTGCTCACGGTAAAAACCCATGCTGACAGTACTCACAGAGACACTGCTCATAGTGGCAGTAACCATGGTGACAGTTCGCACAGTGACAGTGCCCACTGTAGGAGTGCCCATGGAGACATTGCTCATGGTGACACTGACCACGGTGACATTGCCTATGGTGACAGTGCTCATGGTGACAGAGCCCATATTGACTCTGACCACAGTGAGAATGCTCACGGTGATAGTGCCAATGGTGACAGCACTCATGTTGACAGCACGCATTGTGCAAGGTGCCATGGTGACAGTGACCATGGTGAGAGATCTCACGGTGATAGCACTCACGGTAATAGTCCTGATGGTGACAGTGCAAATGGTGACAATACAGAGGGTGACAGTACTCATGGTGAAAATACCCATGCTAGGAGTTCTCATAGTGACAGTGATCATGGGGGAAGTGCCCATGCTGACAGTGCTCATTGTGGCAGTGCTCATGGTGACAGTACCGATGAGGCCAGTGATTATGGTGATGGTGTTCACAGTGGCTGTGCTCATGGAGATAGTGCTCACGGTGACCGTGCCCATGATGACAGTGCCCAGGGTGACAGTGCTCATGGGGAAAGTGCCAATGATAACATTAACCATGGTGATAGTGCCCCTGGTGACACGGCCCACAGTGACATTGCTCATGGTGATAGTGCCTTTGGTGACAGTGCTCATGGTGAAATTGCCCTTCCTGACAATGCTCATGGTGACATTGCCCTTCGAGATAGTACCCATGTTGACAGTGCCCATGGTGACGTGCTCATGTTGACAGTGCTCACAGTGATAGTGCCCATGGTGACATTGCCCATGGTGGAAGTGCCCACGGTGCCCTTGCCAACAGTGACAGTGCCCACGCTGACAGTTCTCATTGTGATAGTGCCCATGGTGACAGTACACATGGTGATAATCGCAATGGTGACAGTGCTCATGGTGACAGTGCTCATGGTTGCAATACCCATGGTGACAGTGCTCAAAATGACAGTGACAGTGGTGGCAGTGACCATGGTGACAGTGCCCACGGTGACATCGCCTATAGTGACACTTCTCACGGTGACATTGCCAATGGTGACAGGGCTCATGTTGACGTGCTTATATTGACAGTGCTCACAGTGATAGTGCCCATGGTGACATTGCCCATGGTGGAATTGCCCACAATGCCAGTTCCCACAGTGACAGTGCTCACGCTGAGAGTTGTCATGGTGATAGTGCCCATGGTGACAGTGCACATGGTCATACTGCCAATGGTGACAGTACTCATGGTTGCAGTACCCATGGTGACAGTGTGCAAAATGGCATTTCCCATGGTGACATTGCCCATGGTGACATTGCCTATGGTGACACATCTCACGGTGACATTTCCCATGGTGACATTGCTCAAGGTGACACACGACATTGTGACAGTGCCCATGGTGACAGTGCACATTGTGATACTCGCAATGGTGACAGTGCTCATGGTGAGAGCGCTCATGGTGGCAGTACCCAAAGTGACAGTGCTCACAGTGACAGTGCCCACTGTATGAGTGCCCATGTTGACAGTGCTCATGGTGACACTGACCATGGTGACATTGTCTATGGTGACAGTGCTCATGGTGACAGTGCCCATGGTGACACTGACCACAGTGAGAATGCTCACAGTGATAGTGCCAATGGTGCCAGCACTCATGTTGACAGCCCCCATTGTGCAAGGTGCCATGGTGACAGTGACCATGGTGAGAGATCTCACGGTGATAGCGCTCACGGTAATAGTCCTCATGGTGACAGTGCAAATGGTGACAATACACAGGGTGACAGTACACATGGTGAAAATACCCATGGTAGCAGTTCTCATAGTGACAGTGCTCATGGGGGATGTGCCCATGGTGACAGTGCTCATTGTGGCCGTGCTCATGGTGAGAGTACCGATGAGGCCACTGATTATGGTGATGGTGTTCACAGTGGCTGTGCTCATGGAGATAGTGCTCACGGTGACCGTGCCCATGATGACAGTGCCCAGGGTGACAGTGCTCACGGGGAAAGTGCCAATGATAACATTAACCATGGTGATAGTGCCCCTGGTGACACGGCCCACAGTGACATTGCTCATGGTGATAGTGCCATTGGTGACAGTGCTCACGGTGAAGTTGCCCATCCTGACAATGCTCATGGTGACATTGACCTTCGAGATAGTACCCATGTTGACAGTGCCCATGGTGACGTGCTCATGTTGACAGTGCTCAAAGTGATAGTGCCCATGGTGACATTGCCAAGAGTGACAGTGCCCATGCTGACAGTTGTCATTGTGATAGTGCCCATGGTTACAGTGCACATGGTGATACTTGCAATGGTGACAGTGCTCATGGTGACAGCGCTCATGGTTGCAGTACCCATGGTGACAGTGCTCAAAATGACAGTGACAGTGGTGGCAGTGACCATGGTGACAGTGCCCACGGTGACATTGCCTTTAGTGACACTTCTCACAGTGACATTGCCCATGGTGACAGGGCTCATGTTGACGTGCTCATATTGACAGTGCTCACAGCGATAATGTCCATGGTGACATTGCCCATGGTGGAATTGCACACAATGCCATTTCCAACAGTGACAGTGCTCACGCTGAGAGTTGTCATGATGATAGTGCCCATGGTGACAGTGCACATGGTCATACTGCCAATGGTTAAATTACTCATGGTGACAGTACTCATGGTTGCAGTACACATGGTGACAGTGCTCAAAATGGCAGTTCCCATGGTGACATTGCCCATGGTGACATTGCCTATGGTGACACTTCTCACGGTGACATTTCCCATGGTGACATGGCTCATGGTGACACACCACATTGTGCCAGTGCCCATGGTGACAGTGTTCACAGCGAAAGTACTCATGGTAATACTGTTTACTTTGAGAGTGCCCAAGGTGAAAATACACATGGTGACATTACTCATTGAGAAATTGCCCATGGTTACAATTCTCATAGCAACAGTTATGGTGACAGTGCTCATGGTGGCACTGCCCTGGGTGACAGTGCTCGTGGTGTCAGTGCTCATGGTGACAGTGCTCATGATGAGAGTGCCTATGTTGTTAATTCCCATGGTGACACTTCTCACAGTGACACTGACCATGGTTACATGTCACATGTTGGCCGTGCCCTTGGTGACAGTGCCCATGCAGACAGTACTTATGGTGACAGTGTTATCGGTGATAGTGCCCATGGTGAGAGTGCACATGGTGGTAGTGCACATGGTGGCACTGAAAAATGGTGAAAGGGCTCATGGTGACAGTGCTCACGGTAAAAACCCATGCTGACAGTACTCACAGAGACACTGCTCATAGTGGCAGTAACCATGGTGACAGTTCGCCCAGTGACAGTGCCCACTGTAGGGGTGCCCATGGAGACATTGCTCATGGTGACACTGACCACGGTGACATTGCCTATGGTGACAGTGCTCATGGTGACAGAGCCCATGTTGACTCTGACCACAGTGAGAATGCTCACGGTGATAGTGCCAATGGTGACAGCACTCATGTTGACAGCACGCATTGTGCAAGGTGCCATGGTGACAGTGACCATGGTGAGAGATCTCATGGTGATAGCACTCACGGTAATAGTCCTGATGGTGACAGTGCAAATGGTGACAATACAGAGGGTGACAGTACTCATGGTGAAAATACCCATGCTAGCAGTTCTCATAGTGACAGTGCTCATGGGGGAAGTGCCCATGCTGACAGTGCTCATTGTGGCAGTGCTCATGGTGACAGTACCGATGAGGCCAGTGATTATGGTGATGGTGTTCACAGTGGCTGTGCTCATGGAGATAGTGCTCACGGTGACCGTGCCCATGATGACAGTGCCCAGGGTTACAGTGCTCACGGGGAAAGTGCCAATGATAACATTAACCATGGTGATAGTGCCCCCGGTGACACGGCCCACAGTGACATTGCTCATGGTGATAGTGCCATTGGTGACAGTGCTCATGGTGAAGTTGCCCATCCTGACAATGCTCATGGTGACATTGACCTTCGAGATAGTACCCATGTTGACAGTGCCCATGGTGACGTGCTCATGTTGACAGTGCTCAAAGTGACAGTGCCCATGGTGACATTTCCAAGAGTGACAGTGCCCACGCTTACAGTGCTCATTGTGATAGTGCCCATGGTGACAGTGCACATGGTGATACTTGCAATGGTGACAGTGCTCATGGTGACAGCGCTCATGGTTGCAGTACCCATGGTGACAGTGCTCAAAATGACAGTGACAGTGGTGGCAGTGACCATGGTGACAGTGCCCACGGTGACATTGCCTATAGTGACACTTCTCACAGTGACATTGCCCATGGTGACAGGGCTCATGTTGACGTGCTCCTATTGACAGTGCTCACAGCGATAATGTCCATGGTGACATTGCCCATGGTGGAATTGCACACAATGCCATTTCCAACAGTGACAGTGCTCACGCTGAGAGTTGTCATGGTGATAGTGCCCATGGTGACAGTGCACATGGTCATACTGCCAATGGTTAAATTACTCATGGTGACAGTACTCATGGTTGCAGTACCCATGGTGACAGTGCTCAAAATGGCAGTTCCCATGGTGACATTGCCCATGGTGACATTGCCTATGGTGACACTTCTCACGGTGACATTTCCCATGGTGACATGGCTCATGGTGACACACCACATTGTGCCAGTGCCCATGGTGACAGTGTTCACAGCGAAAGTGCTCATGGTAATACTGTTTACTTTGAGAGTGCACAAGGTGGAAATACACATGGTGACATTACTCATTGAGAAATTGCCCATGGTTACAATTCTCATAGCAACAGTTATGGTGACAGTGCTCATGGTGGCACTGCCCTGGGTGACAGTGCTCGTGGTGTCAGTGCTCATGGTGACAGTGCTCATGATGAGAGTGCCTATGTTGTTAATTCCCATGGTGACACTTCTCACAGTGACACTGACAATGGTTACAGGTCACATGTTGGCCGTGCCCTTGGTGACAGTGCCCATGCAGACAGTACTTATGGTGACAGTGTTATCGGTGATAGTGCCCATGGTGAGAGTGCACATGGTGGTAGTGCACATGGTGGCACTGAAAAATGGTGACAGGTCTCATGGTGACAGTGCTCACGGTAAAAACCCATGCTGACAGTACTCACAGAGACACTGCTCATAGTGGCAGTAACCATGGTGACAGTTCGCACAGTGACAGTGCCCACTGTAGGAGTGCCCATGGAGACATTGCTCATGGTGACACTGACCACGGTGACATTGCCTATGGTGACAGTGCTCATGGTGACAGAGCCCATGTTGACTCTGACCACAGTGAGAATGCTCACGGTGATAATGCCAATGGTGACAGCACTCATGTTGACAGCACGCATTGTGCAAGGTGCCATGGTGACAGTGACCATGGTGAGAGATCTCACGGTGATAGCACTCACGGTAATAGTCCTGATGGTGACAGTGCAAATGGTGACAATACAGAGGGTGACAGTACTCATGGTGAAAATACCCATGCTAGCAGTTCTCATAGTGACAGTGCTCATGGGGGAAGTGCCCATGCTGACAGTGCTCATTGTGGCAGTGCTCATGGTGACAGTACCGATGAGGCCAGTGATTATGGTGATGGTTTTAACAGTGGCTGTGCTCATGGAGATAGTGCTCACGGTGACCGTGCCCATGATGACAGTGCCCAGGGTTACAGTGCTCATGGGGAAAGTGCCAATGATAACATTAACCATGGTGATAGTGCCCCCGGTGACACGGCCCACAGTGACATTGCTCATGGTGATAGTGCCATTGGTGAGAGTGCTCACGGTGAAGTTGCCCATCCTGACAATGCTCATGGTGACATTGACCTTCGAGATAGTACCCATGTTGACAGTGCCCATGGTGACGTGCTCATGTTGACAGTGCTCAAAGTGATAGTGCCCATGGTGACATTGCCAAGAGTGACAGTGCCCACGCTGACAGTTCTCATTGTGATAGTGCCCATGGTGACAGTGCACATGGTGATACTTGCAATGGTGACAGTGCTCATGGTGACAGCGCTCATGGTTGCAGTACCCATGGTGACAGTGCTCAAAATGACAGTGACAGTGGTGGCAGTGACCATGGTGACAGTGCCCACGGTGACATTGCCTATAGTGACACTTCTCACAGTGACATTGCCCATGGTGACAGGGCTCATGTTGACGTGCTCATATTGACAGTGCTCACAGCGATAATGTCCATGGTGACATTGCCCATGGTGGAATTGCACACAATGCCATTTCCAACAGTGACAGTGCTCACGCTGAGAGTTGTCATGGTGATAGTGCCCATGGTGACAGTGCACATGGTCATACTGCCAATGTTTAAATTACTCATGGTGACAGTACTCATGGTTGCAGTACCCATGGTGACAGTGCTCAAAATGGCAGTTCCCATGGTGACATTGCCCATGGTGACATTGCCTATGGTGACACTTCTCACGGTGACATTTCCCATGGTGACATGGCTCATGGTGACACACCACATTGTGCCAGTGCCCATGGTGACAGTGTTCACAGCGAAAGTGCTCATGGTAATACTGTTTACTTTGAGAGTGCACAAGGTGGAAATACACATGGTGACATTACTCATTGAGAAATTGCCCATGGTTACAATTCTCATAGCAACAGTTATGGTGACAGTGCTCATGGTGGCACTGCCCTGGGTGACAGTGCTCGTGGTGTCAGTGCTCATGGTGACAGTGCTCATGATGAGAGTGCCTATGTTGTTAATTCCCATGGTGACACTTCTCACAGTGACACTGACAATGGTTACAGGTCACATGTTGGCCGTGCCCTTGGTGACAGTGCCCATGCAGACAGTACTTATGGTGACAGTGTTATCGGTGATAGTGCCCATGGTGAGAGTGCACATGGTGGTAGTGCACATGGTGGCACTGAAAAATGGTGACAGGGCTCATGGTGACAGTGCTCACGGTAAAAACCCATGCTGACAGTACTCACAGAGACACTGCTCATAGTGGCAGTAACCATGGTGACAGTTCTCACAGTGACAGTGCCCACTGTAGGAGTGCCCATGGAGACATTGCTCATGGTGACACTGACCACGGTGACATTGCCTATGGTGACAGTGCTCATGGTGACAGAGACCATGTTGACTCTGACCACAGTGAGAATGCTCACGGTGATAGTGCCAATGGTGACAGCACTCATGTTGACAGCACGCATTGTGCAAGGTGCCATGGTGACAGTGACCATGGTGAGAGATCTCACGGTGATAGCGCTCACGGTAATAGTCCTGATGGTGACAGTGCAAATGGTGACAATACAGAGGGCGACAGTACTCATGGTGAAAATACCCATGCTAGCAGTTCTCATAGTGACAGTGCTCATGGGGGAAGTGCCCATGCTGACAGTGCTCATTGTGGCAGTGCTCATGGTGACAGTACCGATGAGGCCAGTGATTATGGTGATGGTGTTCCCAGTGGCTGTGCTCATGGAGATAGTGCTCACGGTGACCGTGCCCATGATGACAGTGCCCAGGGTGACAGTGCTCATGGGGAAAGTGCCAATGATAACATTAACCATGGTGATAGTGCCCCCGGTGACACGGCCCACAGTGACATTGCTCATGGTGATAGTGCCATTGGTGACAGTGCTCATGGTGATGTTGCCCATCCTGACAATGCTCATGGTGACATTGACCTTCGAGATAGTACCCATGTTGACAGTGCCCATGGTGACGTGCTCATGTTGACAGTGCTCAAAGTGATAGTGCCCATGGTGACATTGCCAAGAGTGACAGTGCCCACGCTGACAGTTCTCATTGTGATAGTGCCCATGGTGACAGTGCACATGGTGATACTTGCTTGCAATGGTGACAGTGCTCATGGTGACAGCGCTCATGGTTGCAGTACCCATGGTGACAGTGCTCAAAATGACAGTGACAGTGGTGGCAGTGACCATGGTGACAGTGCCCACGGTGACATTGCCTATAGTGACACTTCTCACAGTGACATTGCCCATGGTGACAGGGCTCATGTTGACGTGCTCATATTGACAGTGCTCACAGCGATAATGTCCATGGTGACATTGCCCATGGTGGAATTGCACACAATGCCATTTCCAACAGTGACAGTGCTCACGCTGAGAGTTGTCATGGTGATAGTGCCCATGGTGACAGTGCACATGGTCATACTGCCAATGGTTAAATTACTCATGGTGACAGTACTCATGGTTGCAGTACCCATGGTGACAGTGCTCAAAATGGCAGTTCCCATGCTGACATTGCCCATGGTGACATTGCCTATGGTGACACTTCTCACGGTGACATTTCCCATGGTGACATGGCTCATGGTGACACACCACATTGTGCCAGTGCCCATGGTGACAGTGTTCACAGCGAAAGTGCTCATGGTAATACTGTTTACTTTGAGAGTGCCCAAGGTGAAAATACACATGGTGACATTACTCATTGAGAAATTGCCCATGGTTACAATTCTCATAGCAACAGTTATGGTGACAGTGCTCATGGTGGCACTGCCCTGGGTGACAGTGCTCGTGGTGTCAGTGCTCATGGTGACAGTGCTCATGATGAGAGTGCCTATGTTGTTAATTCCCATGGTGACACTTCTCACAGTGACACTGACAATGGTTACAGGTCACATGTTGGCCGTGCCCTTGGTGACAGTGCCCATGCAGACAGTACTTATGGTGACAGTGTTATCGGTGATAGTGCCCATGGTGAGAGTGCACATGGTGGTAGTGCACATGGTGGCACTGAAAAATGGTGACAGGGCTCATGGTGACAGTGCTCACGGTAAAAACCCATGCTGACAGTACTCACAGAGACACTGCTCATAGTGGCAGTAACCATGGTGACAGTTCGCACAGTGACAGTGCCCACTGTAGGAGTGCCCATGGAGACATTGCTCATGGTGACACTGACCACGGTGACATTGCCTATGGTGACAGTGCTCATGGTGACAGAGCCCATGTTGACTCTGACCACAGTGAGAATGCTCACGGTGATAGTGCCAATGGTGACAGCACTCATGTTGACAGCACGCATTGTGCAAGGTGCCATGGTGACAGTGACCATGGTGAGAGATCTCACGGTGATAGCACTCACGGTAATAGTCCTGATGGTGACAGTGCAAATGGTGACAATACAGAGGGTGACAGTACTCATGGTGAAAATACCCATGCTAGCAGTTCTCATAGTGACAGTGCTCATGGGGGAAGTGCCCATGCTGACAGTGCTCATTGTGGCAGTGCTCATGGTGACAGTACCGATGAGGCCAGTGATTATGGTGATGGTGTTCCCAGTGGCTGTGCTCATGGAGATAGTGCTCACGGTGACCGTGCCCATGATGACAGTGCCCAGGGTGACAGTGCTCATGGGGAAAGTGCCAATGATAACATTAACCATGGTGATAGTGCCCCCGGTGACACGGCCCACAGTGACATTGCTCATGGTGATAGTGCCTTTGGTGACAGTGCTCATGGTGAAATTGCCCTTCCTGACAATGCTCATGGTGACATTGCCCTTCGAGATAGTACCCATGTTGACAGTGCCCATGGTGACGTGCTCATGTTGACAGTGCTCACAGTGATAGTGCCCATGGTGACATTGCCCATGGTGGAAGTGCCCACGGTGCCCTTGCCAACAGTGACAGTGCCCACACTGACAGTTCTAATTGTGATAGTGCCCATGGTGACAGTACACATGGTGATAATTGCAATGGTGACAGTGCTCATGGTGACAGTGCTCATGGTTGCAATAACCATGGTGACAGTGCTCAAAATGACAGTGACAGTGGTGGCAGTGACCATGGTGACAGTGCCCACAGTGACATCGCCTATAGTGACACTTCTCACGGTGACATTGCCAATGGTGACAGGGCTCATGTTGACATGCTTATATTGACAGTGCTCACAGTGATAGTGCCCATGGTGACATTGCCCATGGTGGAATTGCACACAATGCCAGTTCCCACAGTGACAGTGCTCACGCTGAGAGTTGTCATGGT
This sequence comes from Mesoplodon mirus, assembly GCF_964341445.2. Taxonomy (NCBI): domain Eukaryota; kingdom Metazoa; phylum Chordata; class Mammalia; order Artiodactyla; family Ziphiidae; genus Mesoplodon; species Mesoplodon mirus. The sequence continues at coordinate 106,712,858 of NC_138976.1, read as the reverse complement.
GATAGTGCCCATAGTGACAGTGCACATGGTCATACTGCCAATGGTGACAGTACTCATGGTTGCAGTACCCATGGTGACAGTGTGCAAAATGGCATTTCCCATGGTGACATTGCCCATGGTGACATTGCCTATGGTGACACATCTCACGGTGACATTTCCCATGGTGACATTGCTCAAGGTGACACACGACATTTTGCCAGTGCCCATGGTGACAGTGCACATTGTAATACTCGCAATGGTGACAGTGCTCATGGTGACAGCGCTCATGGTGGCAGTACCCAAGGTGACAGTGCTCACAGTGACAGTGCCCACTGTATGAGTGCCCATGTTGACAGTGCTCATGGTGACACTGACCATGGTGACATTGCCTATGTTGACAGTGCTCATGGTGACAGTTCCCATGGTGACACTGACCACAGTGAGAATGCTCACAGTGATAGTGCCAATGGTGCCAACACTCATGTTGACAGCCCCCATTGTGCAAGGTGCCATGGTGACAGTGACCATGGTGAGAGATCTCACGGTGATAGCGCTCACGGTAATAGTCCTCATGGTGACAGTGCAAATGGTGACAATACACAGGGTGACAGTACACATGGTGAAAATACCCATGGTAGCAGTTCTCATAGTAACAGTGCTCATGGGGGATGTGCCCATGCTGACAGTGCTCATTGTGGCAGTGCTCATGGTGACAGTACCGATGAGGCCAGTGATTATGGTGATGGTGTTCACAGTGGCTGTGCTCATGGAGATAGTGCTCACGGTGACCGTGCCCATGATGACAGTGCCCAGGGTGACAGTGCTCACGGGGAAATTGCCAATGATAACATTAACCATGGTGATAGTGCCCCCGGTGACACGGCCCACAGTGACATTGCTCATGGTGATAGTGCCATTGGTGACAGTGCTCACGGTGAAGTTGCCCATCCTGACAATGCTCATGGTGACATTGACCTTCGAGATAGTACCCATGTTGACAGTGCCCATGGTGACGTGCTCATGTTGACAGTGCTCAAAGTGATAGTGCCCATGGTGACATTGCCAAGAGTGACAGTGCCCATGCTGACAGTTCTCATTGTGATAGTGCCCATGGTGACAGTGCACATGGTGATACTTGCAATGGTGACAGTGCTCATGGTGACAGCGCTCATGGTTGCAGTACCCATGGTGACAGTGCTCAAAATGACAGTGACAGTGGTGGCAGTGACCATGGTGACAGTGCCCACGGTGACATTGCCTATAGTGACACTTCTCACAGTGACATTGCCCATGGTGACAGGGCTCATGTTGACGTGCTCATGTTGACAGTGCTCATAGCGATAATGTCCATGGTGACATTGCCCATGGTGGAATTGCACACAATGCCATTTCCAACAGTGACAGTGCTCACGCTGAGAGTTGTCATGGTGATAGTGCCCATGGTGACAGTGCACATGGTCATACTGCCAATGGTAAAATTACTCATGGTGACAGTACTCATGGTTGCAGTACCCATGGTGACAGTGCTCAAAATGGCAGTTCCCATGGTGACATTGCCCATGGTGACATTGCCTATGGTGACACTTCTCACGGTGACATTTCCCATGGTGACATGGCTCATGGTGACACACCACATTGTGCCAGTGCCCATGGTGACAGTGTTCACAGCGAAAGTGCTCATGGTAATACTGTTTACTTTGAGAGTGCCCAAGGTGAAAATACACATGGTGACATTACTCATTGAGAAATTGCCCATGGTTACAATTCTCATAGCAACAGTTATGGTGACAGTGCTCATGGTGGCACTGCCCTGGGTGACAGTGCTCGTGGTGTCAGTGCTCATGGTGACAGTGCTCATGATGAGAGTGCCTATGTTGTTAATCCCCATGGTGACACTTCTCACAGTGACACTGACAATGGTTACAGGTCACATGTTGGCCGTGCCCTTGGTGACAGTGCCCATGCAGACAGTACTTATGGTGACAGTGTTATCAGTGATAGTGCCCATGGTGAGAGTGCACATGGTGGCACTGAAAAATGGTGACAGTGCTCATGGTGACAGTGCTCACGGGAAAAACCCATGCTGACAGTACTCACAGAGACACTGCTCATAGTGGCAGTAACCATGGTGACAGTTCGCACAGTGACAGTGCCCACTGTAGGAGTGCCCATGGAGACATTGCTCATGGTGACACTGACCACGGTGACATTGCCTATGGTGACAGTGCTCATGGTGACAGAGCCCATGTTGACTCTGACCACAGTGAGAATGCTCACGGTGATAGTGCCAATGGTGACAGCACTCATGTTGACAGCACGCATTGTGCAAGGTGCCATGGTGACAGTGACCATGGTGAGAGATCTCACGGTGATAGCACTCACGGTAATAGTCCTGATGGTGACAGTGCAAATGGTGACAATACAGAGGGTGACAGTACTCATGGTGAAAATACCCATGCTAGCAGTTCTCATAGTGACAGTGCTCATGGGGGAAGTGCCCATGCTGACAGTGCTCATTGTGGCAGTGCTCATGGTGACAGTACCGATGAGGCCAGTGATTATGGTGATGGTGTTCACAGTGGCTGTGCTCATGGAGATAGTGCTCACGGTGACCGTGCCCATGATGACAGTGCCCAGGGTGACAATGCTCACGGGGAATGTGCCAATGATAATTTTAACCATGGTGATAGTGCCCCCGGTGACACGGCCCACAGTGACATTGCTCATGGTGATAGTGCCATTGGTGACAGTGCTCACGGTGAAGTTGCCCATCCTGACAATTCTCATGGTGACATTGACCTTCGAGATACTACCCATGTTGACAGTGCCCATGGTGACGTGCTCATGTTGACAGTGCTCAAAGTGATAGTGCCCATGGTGACATTGCCAAGAGTGACAGTGCCCATGCTGACATTTCTCATTGTGATAGTGCCCATGGTGACAGTGCACATGGTGATACTTGCAATGGTGACAGTGCTCATGGTGACAGCGCTCATGGTTGCAGTACCCATGGTGACAGTGCTCAAATGACAGTGATAGTGGTGGCAGTGACCATGGTGACAGTGCCCACGGTGACATTGCCTATAGTGACACTTCTCACAGTGACATTGCCCATGGTGACAGGGCTCATGTTGACGTGCTCATATTGACAGTGCTCAGAGCAATAATGTCCATGGTGACATTGCCCATGGTGGAATTGCACACAATGCCATTTCCAACAGTGACAGTGCTCACGCTGAGAGTTGTCATGGTGATAGTGCCCATGGTGACAGTGCACATGGTCATACTGCCAATGGTTAAATTACTCATGGTGACAGTACTCATGGTTGCAGTACCCATGGTGACAGTGCTCAAAATGGCAGTTCCCATGGTGACAATGCCCATGGTGACATTCCCTATGGTGACACTTCTCACGGTGACATTTCCCATGGTGACATGGCTCATGGTGACACACCACATTGTGCCAGTGCCCATGGTGACAGTGTTCACAGTGAAAGTGCTCTTGGAAATACTGTTTACTTTGAGAGTGCCCAAGGTGAAAATACACATGGTGACATTACTCATTGAGAAATTGCCCATGGTTACAATTCTCATAGCAACAGTTATGGTGACAGTGCTCATGGTGGCACTGCCCTGGGTGACAGTGCTCGTGGTGTCAGTGCTCATGGTGACAGTGCTCAAGATGAGAGTGCCTATGTTGTTAATTCCCATGGTGACACTTCTCACAGTGACACTGACAATGGTTACAGGTCACATGTTGGCCGTGCCCTTGGTGACAGTGCCCATGCAGACAGTACTTATGGTGACAGTGTTATCGGTGATAGTGCCCATGGTGAGAGTGCACATGGTGGTAGTGCACATGGTGGCACTGAAAAATGGTGACAGGGCTCCTGCTGACAGTGCTCACGGTAAAAACCCATGCTGACAGTACTCACAGAGACACTGCTCATAGTGGCAGTAACCATGGTGACAGTTCGCACAGTGACAGTGCCCACTGTAGGAGTGCCCATGGAGACATTGCTCATGGTGACACTGACCACGGTGACATTGCCTATGGTGACAGTGCTCATGGTGACAGAGCCCATGTTGACTCTGACCACAGTGAGAATGCTCACGGTGATAGTGCCAATGGTGACAGCACTCATGTTGACAGCACGCATTGTGCAAGGTGCCATGGTGACAGTGACCATGGTGAGAGATCTCACGGTGATAGCACTCACGGTAATAGTCCTGATGGTGACAGTGCAAATGGTGACAATACACAGGGTGACAGTACTCATGGTGAAAATACCCATGCTAGCAGTTCTCATAGTGACAGTGCTCATGGGGGAAGTGCCCATGCTGACAGTGCTCATTGTGGCAGTGCTCATGGTGACAGTACCGATGAGGCCAGTGATTATGGTGATGGTGTTCACAGTGGCTGTGCTCATGGAGATAGTGCTCACGGTGACCGTACCCATGATGACAGTGCCCAGGGTGACAATGCTCACGGGGAAATTGCCAATGATAACATTAACCATGGTGATAGTGCCCCCGGTGACACGGCCCACAGTGACATTGCTCATGGTGATAGTGCCATTGGTGACAGTGCTCACGGTGAAGTTGCCCATCCTGACAATGCTCATGGTGACATTGACCTTCGAGATAGTACCCATGTTGACAGTGCCCATGGTGACGTGCTCATGTTGACAGTGCTCAAAGTGATAGTGCCCATGGTGACATTTCCAAGAGTGACAGTGCCCACGCTGACAGTTCTCATTGTGATAGTGCCCATGGTGACAGTGCACATGGTGATACTTGCAATGGTGACAGTGCTCATGGTGACAGCGCTCATGGTTGCAGTACCCATTGTGACAGTGCTCAAAATGACAGTGACAGTGGTGGCAGTGACCATGGTGACAGTGCCCACGGTGACATTGCCTATAGTGACACTTCTCACAGTGACATCGCCCATGGTGACAGGGCTCATGTTGACGTGCTCATATTGACAGTGCTCACAGCGATAATGTCCATGGTGACATTGCCCATGGTGGAATTGCACACAATGCCATTTCCAACAGTGACAGTGCTCACGCTGAGAGTTGTCATGGTGATAGTGCCCATGGTGACAGTGCACATGGTCATACTGCCAATGGTTAAATTACTCATGGTGACAGTACTCATGGTTGCAGTACCCATGGTGACAGTGCTCAAAATGGCAGTTCCCATGGTGACATTGCCCATGGTGACATTGCCTATGGTGACACTTCTCACGGTGACATTTCCCATGGTGACATGGCTCATGGTGACACACCACATTGTGCCAGTGCCCATGGTGACAGTTTTCACAGTGAAAGTGCTCATGGTAATACTGTTTACTTTGAGAGTGCCCGAGGTGAAAATACACATGGTGACATTACTCATTGAGAAATTGTCCATGGTTACAATTCTCATAGCAACAGTTATGGTGACAGTGCTCATGGTGGCACTGCCCTGGGTGACAGTGCTCGTGGTGTCAGTGCTCATGGTGACAGTGCTCATGATGAGAGTGCCTATGTTGTTAATTCCCATGGTGACACTTCTCACAGTGACACTGACAATGGTTACAGGTCACATGTTGGCCGTGCCCTTGGTGACAGTGCCCATGCAGACAGTACTTATGGTGACAGTGTTATCGGTGATAGTGCCCATGGTGAGAGTGCACATGGTGGTAGTGCACATGGTGGCACTGAAAAATGGTGACAGGACTCATGGTGACAGTGCTCACGGTAAAAACCCATGCTGACAGTACTCACAGAGACACTGCTCATAGTGGCAGTAACCATGGTGACACTTCGCACAGTGACAGTGCCCACTGTAGGAGTGCCCATGGAGACATTGCTCATGGTGACACTGACCACGGTGACATTGCCTATGGTGACAGTGCTCATGGTGACAGAGCCCATGTTGACTCTGACCACAGTGAGAATGCTCACGGTGATAGTGCCAATGGTGACAGCACTCATGTTGACAGCACGCATTGTGCAAGGTGCCATGGTGACAGTGACCATGGTGAGAGATCTCACGGTGATAGCACTCACGGTAATAGTCCTGATGGTGACAGTGCAAATGGTGACAATACAGAGGGTGACAGTACTCATGGTGAAAATACCCATGCTAGCAGTTCTCATAGTGACAGTGCTCATGGGGGAAGTGCCCATGCTGACAGTGCTCATTGTGGCAGTGCTCATGGTGACAGTACCGATGAGGCCAGTGATTATGGTGATGGTGTTCACAGTGGCTGTGCTCATGGAGATAGTGCTCACGGTGACCGTGCCCATGATGACAGTGCCCAGGGTGACAGTGCTCACGGGGAAAGTGCCAATGATAACATTAACCATGGTGATAGTGCCCCTGGTGACACGGCCCACAGTGACATTGCTCATGGTGATAGTGCCTTTGGTGACAGTGCTCATGGTGAAATTGCCCTTCCTGACAATGCTCATGGTGACATTGCCCTTCGAGATAGTACCCATGTTGACAGTACCCATGGTGACGTGCTCATGTTGACAGTGCTCACAGTGATAGTGCCCATGGTGACATTGCCCATGGTGGAAGTGCCCACGGTGCCCTTGCCAACAGTGACAGTGCCCACACTGACAGTTCTAATTGTGATAGTGCCCATGGTGACAGTACACATGGTGATAATTGCAATGGTGACAGTGCTCATGGTGACAGTGCTCATGGTTGCAATAACCATGGTGACAGTGCTCAAAATGACAGTGACAGTGGTGGCAGTGACCATGGTGACAGTGCCCACAGTGACATCGCCTATAGTGACACTTCTCACGGTGACATTGCCAATGGTGACAGGGCTCATGTTGACATGCTTATATTGACAGTGCTCACAGTGATAGTGCCCATGGTGACATTGCCCATGGTGGAATTGCACACAATGCCAGTTCCCACAGTGACAGTGCTCACGCTGAGAGTTGTCATGGTGATAGTGCCCATAGTGACAGTGCACATGGTCATACTGCCAATGGTGACAGTACTCATGGTTGCAGTACCCATGGTGACAGTGTGCAAAATGGCATTTCCCATGGTGACATTGCCCCTGGTGACATTGCCTATGGTGACACATCTCACGGTGACATTTCCCATGGTGACATTGCTCAAGGTGACCCACGACATTTTGCCAGTGCCCATGGTGACAGTGCACATTGTAATACTCGCAATGGTGACAGTGCTCATGGTGACAGCGCTCATGGTGGCAGTACCCAAGGTGACAGTGCTCACAGTGACAGTGCCCACTGTATGAGTGCCCATTTTGACAGTGCTCATGGTGACACTGACCATGGTGACATTGCCTATGGTGACAGTGCTCATGGTGACAGTTCCCATGGTGACACTGACCACAGTGAGAATGCTCACAGTGATAGTGCCAATGGTGCCAGCACTCATGTTGACAGCCCCCATTGTGCAAGGTGCCATGGTGACAGTGACCATGGTGAGAGATCTCATGGTGATAGCGCTCACGGTAATAGTCCTCATGGTGACAGTGCAAATGGTGACAATACACAGGGTGACAGTACACATGGTGAAAATACCCATGGTAGCAGTTCTCATAGTAACAGTGCTCATGGGGGATGTGCCCATGCTGACAGTGCTCATTGTGGCAGTGCTCATGGTGACAGTACCGATGAGGCCAGTGATTATGGTGATGGTGTTCACAGTGGCTGTGCTCATGGAGATAGTGCTCACGGTGACCGTGCCCATGATGACAGTGCCCAGGGTGACAGTGCTCACGGGGAAAGTGCCAATGATAACATTAACCATGGTGATAGTGCCCCTGGTGACACGGCCCAGAGTGACATTGCTCATGGTGATAGTGCCATTGGTGACAGTGCTCACGGTGAAGTTGCCCATCCTGACAATGCTCATGGTGACATTGACCTTCGAGATAGTACCCATGTTGACAGTGCCCATGGTGACGTGCTCATGTTGACAGTGCTCAAAGTGATAGTGCCCATGGTGACATTGCCAAGAGTGACAGTGCCCATGCTGACAGTTCTCATTGTGATAGTGCCCATGGTGACAGTGCACATGGTGATACTTGCAATGGTGACAGTGCTCATGGTGACAGCGCTCATGGTTGCAGTACCCATGGTGACAGTGCTCAAAATGACAGTGACAGTGGTGGCAGTGACCATGGTGACAGTGCCCACGGTGACATTGCCTATAGTGACACTTCTCACAGTGACATTGCCCATGGTGACAGGGCTCATGTTGACGTGCTCATATTGACAGTGCTCATAGCGATAATGTCCATGGTGACATTGCCCATGGTGGAATTGCACACAATGCCATTTCCAACAGTGACAGTGCTCACGCTGAGAGTTGTCATGGTGATAGTGCCCATGGTGACAGTGCACATGGTCATACTGCCAATGGTTAAATTACTCATGGTGACAGTACTCATGGTTGCAGTACCCATGGTGACAGTGCTCAAAATGGCAGTTCCCATGGTGACATTGCCCATGGTGACATTGCCTATGGTGACACTTCTCACGGTGACATTTCCCATGGTGACATGGCTCATGGTGACACACCACATTGTGCCAGTGCCCATGGTGACAGTGTTCACAGCGAAAGTGCTCATGGTAATACTGTTTACTTTGAGAGTGCCCAAGGTGAAAATACACATGGTGACATTACTCATTGAGAAATTGCCCATGGTTACAATTCTCATAGCAACAGTTATGGTGACAGTGCTCATGGTGGCACTGCCCTGGGTGACAGTGCTCGTGGTGTCAGTGCTCATGGTGACAGTGCTCATGATGAGAGTGCCTATGTTGTTAATTCCCATGGTGACACTTCTCACAGTGACACTGACAATGGTTACAGGTCACATGTTGGCCGTGCCCTTGGTGACAGTGCCCATGCAGACAGTACTTATGGTGACAGTGTTATCAGTGAGAGTGCCCATGGTGAGAGTGCCCATGGTGGCACTGAAAAATGGTGACAGTGCTCATGGTGACAGTGCTCACGGGAAAAACCCATGCTGACAGTACTCACAGAGACACTGCTCATAGTGGCAGTAACCATGGTGACAGTTCGCACAGTGACAGTGCCCACTGTAGGAGTGCCCATGGAGACATTGCTCATGGTGACACTGACCACGGTGACATTGCCTATGGTGACAGTGCTCATGGTGACAGAGCCCATGTTGACTCTGACCACAGTGAGAATGCTCACGGTGATAGTGCCAATGGTGACAGCACTCATGTTGACAGCACGCATTGTGCAAGGTGCCATGGTGACAGTGACCATGGTGAGAGATCTCACGGTGATAGCACTCACGGTAATAGTCCTGATGGTGACAGTGCAAATGGTGACAATACAGAGGGTGACAGTACTCATGGTGAAAATACCCATGCTAGCAGTTCTCATAGTGACAGTGCTCATGGGGGAAGTGCCCATGCTGACAGTGCTCATTGTGGCAGTGCTCATGGTGACAGTACCGATGAGGCCAGTGATTATGGTGATGGTGTTCACAGTGGCTGTGCTCATGGAGATAGTGCTCACGGTGACCGTGCCCATGATGACAGTGCCCAGGGTGACAATGCTCACGGGGAATGTGCCAATGATAATTTTAACCATGGTGATAGTGCCCCCGGTGACACGGCCCACAGTGACATTGCTCATGGTGATAGTGCCATTGGTGACAGTGCTCACGGTGAAGTTGCCCATCCTGACAATTCTCATGGTGACATTGACCTTCGAGATAGTACCCATGTTGACAGTGCCCATGGTGACGTGCTCATGTTGACAGTGCTCAAAGTGATAGTGCCCATGGTGACATTGCCAAGAGTGACAGTGCCCATGCTGACAGTTCTCATTGTGATAGTGCCCATGGTGACAGTGCACATGGTGATACTTGCAATGGTGACAGTGCTCATGGTGACAGCGCTCATGGTTGCAGTACCCATGGTGACAGTGCTCAAAATGACAGTGACAGTGGTGGCAGTGACCATGGTGACAGTGCCCACGGTGACATTGCCTATAGTGACACTTCTCACAGTGACATTGCCCATGGTGACAGGGCTCATGTTGACGTGCTCATATTGACAGTGCTCACAGCAATAATGTCCATGGTGACATTGCCCATGGTGGAATTGCACACAATGCCATTTCCAACAGTGACAGTGCTCACGCTGAGAGTTGTCATGGTGATAGTGCCCATGGTGACAGTGCACATGGTCATACTGCCAATGGTTAAATTACTCATGGTGACAGTACTCATGGTTGCAGTACCCATGGTGACAGTGCTCAAAATGGCAGTTCCCATGGTGACAATGCCCATGGTGACATTGCCTATGGTGACACTTCTCACGGTGACATTTCCCATGGTGACATGGCTCATGGTGACACACCACATTGTGCCAGTGCCCATGGTGACAGTGTTCACAGTGAAAGTGCTCTTGGAAATACTGTTTACTTTGAGAGTGCCCAAGGTGAAAATACACATGGTGACATTACTCATTGAGAAATTGCCCATGGTTACAATTCTCATAGCAACAGTTATGGTGACAGTGCTCATGGTGTCACTGCCCTGGGTGACAGTGCTCGTGGTGTCAGTGCTCATGGTGACAGTGCTCATGATGAGAGTGCCTATGTTGTTAATTCCCATGGTGACACTTCTCACAGTGACACTGACAATGGTTACAGGTCACATGTTGGCCGTGCCCTTGGTGACAGTGCCCATGCAGACAGTACTTATGGTGACAGTGTTATCGGTGATAGTGCCCATGGTGAGAGTGCACATGGTGGTAGTGCACATGGTGGCACTGAAAAATGGTCACAGGGCTCCTGGTGACAGTGCTCACGGTAAAAACCCATGCTGACAGTACTCACAGAGACACTGCTCATAGTGGCAGTAACCATGGTGACAGTTCACACAGTGACAGTGCCCACTGTAGGAGTGCCCATGGAGACATTGCTCATGGTGACACTGACCACGGTGACATTGCCTATGGTGACAGTGCTCATGGTGACAGAGCCCATGTTGACTCTGACCACAGTGAGAATGCTCACGGTGATAGTGCCAATGGTGACAGCACTCATGTTGACAGCACGCATTGTGCAAGGTGCCATGGTGACAGTGACCATGGTGAGAGATCTCACGGTGATAGCACTCACGGTAATAGTCCTGATGGTGACAGTGCAAATGGTGACAATACACAGGGTGACAGTACTCATGGTGAAAATACCCATGCTAGCAGTTCTCATAGTGACAGTGCTCATGGGGGAAGTGCCCATGATGACAGTGCTCATTGTGGCAGTGCTCATGGTGACAGTACCGATGAGGCCAGTGATTATGGTGATGGTGTTCACAGTGGCTGTGCTCATGGAGATAGTGCTCACGGTGACCGTGCCCATGATGACAGTGCCCAGGGTGACAATGCTCACGGGGAAAGTGCCAATGATAACATTAACCATGGTGATAGTGCCCCTGGTGACACGGCCCACAGTGACATTGCTCATGGTGATAGTGCCTTTGGTGACAGTGCTCATGGAGAAATTGCTCTTCCTGACAATGCTCATGGTAACATTGCCCTTCGAGATAGTACCCATGTTGACAGTGCCCATGGTGACGTGCTCATGTTGACAGTGCTCAAAGTGATAGTGCCCATGGTGACATTTCCAAGAGTGACAGTGCCCACGCTGACAGTTCTCATTGTGATAGTGCCCATGGTGACAGTGCACATGGTGATACTTGCAATGGTGACAGTGCTCATGGTGACAGCGCTCATGGTTGCAGTACCCATTGTGACAGTGCTCAAAATGACAGTGACAGTGGTGGCAGTGACCATGGTGACAGTGCCCACGGTGACATTGCCTATAGTGACACTTCTCACAGTGACATCGCCCATGGTGACAGGGCTCATGTTGACGTGCTCATATTGACAGTGCTCACAGCGATAATGTCCATGGTGACATTGCCCATGGTGGAATTGCACACAATGCCATTTCCAACAGTGACAGTGCTCACGCTGAGAGTTGTCATGGTGATAGTGCCCATGGTGACAGTGCACATGGTCATACTGCCAATGGTTAAATTACTCATGGTGACAGTACTCATGGTTGCAGTACCCATGGTGACAGTGCTCAAAATGGCAGTTCCCATGGTGACATTGCCCATGGTGACATTGCCTATGGTGACACTTCTCACGGTGACATTTCCCATGGTGACATGGCTCATGGTGACACACCACATTGTGCCAGTGCCCATGGTGACAGTGTTCACAGTGAAAGTGCTCATGGTAATACTGTTTACTTTGAGAGTGCCCGAGGTGAAAATACACATGGTGACATTACTCATTGAGAAATTGCCCATGGTTACAATTCTCATAGCAACAGTTATGGTGACAGTGCTCATGGTGGCACTGCCCTGGGTGACAGTGCTCGTGGTGTCAGTGCTCATGGTGACAGTGCTCATGATGAGAGTGCCTATGTTGTTAATTCCCATGGTGACACTTCTCACAGTGACACTGACAATGGTTACAGGTCACATGTTGGCCGTGCCCTTGGTGACAGTGCCCATGCAGACAGTACTTATGGTGACAGTGTTATCGGTGATAGTGCCCATGGTGAGAGTGCACATGGTGGTAGTGCACATGGTGGCACTGAAAAATGGTGACAGGGCTCATGGTGACAGTGCTCACGGTAAAAACCCATGCTGACAGTACTCACAGAGACACTGCTCATAGTGGCAGTAACCATGGTGACACTTCGCACAGTGACAGTGCCCACTGTAGGAGTGCCCATGGAGACATTGCTCATGGTGACACTGACCACGGTGACATTGCCTATGGTGACAGTGCTCATGGTGACAGAGCCCATGTTGACTCTGACCACAGTGAGAATGCTCACGGTGATAGTGCCAATGGTGACAGCACTCATGTTGACAGCACGCATTGTGCAAGGTGCCATGGTGACAGTGACCATGGTGAGAGATCTCACGGTGATAGCACTCACGGTAATAGTCCTGATGGTGACAGTGCAAATGGTGACAATACAGAGGGTGACAGTACTCATGGTGAAAATACCCATGCTAGCAGTTCTCATAGTGACAGTGCTCATGGGGGAAGTGCCCATGCTGACAGTGCTCATTGTGGCAGTGCTCATGGTGACAGTACCGATGAGGCCAGTGATTATGGTGATGGTGTTCACAGTGGCTGTGCTCATGGAGACAGTGCTCACGGTGACCGTGCCCATGATGACAGTGCCCAGGGTGACAGTGCTCACGGGGAAAGTGCCAATGATAACATTAACCATGGTGATAGTGCCCCTGGTGACACGGCCCACAGTGACATTGCTCATGGTGATAGTGCCTTTGGTGACAGTGCTCATGGTGAAATTGCCCTTCCTGACAATGCTCATGGTGACATTGCCCTTCGAGATAGTACCCATGTTGACAGTGCCCATGGTGACGTGCTCATGTTGACAGTGCTCACAGTGATAGTGCCCATGGTGACATTGCCCATGGTGGAAGTGCCCACGGTGCCCTTGCCAACAGTGACAGTGCCCACACTGACAGTTCTAATTGTGATAGTGCCCATGGTGACAGTACACATGGTGATAATTGCAATGGTGACAGTGCTCATGGTGACAGTGCTCATGGTTGCAATAACCATGGTGACAGTGCTCAAAATGACAGTGACAGTGGTGGCAGTGACCATGGTGACAGTGCCCACAGTGACATCGCCTATAGTGGCACTTCTCATGGTGACATTGCCAATGGTGTCAGGGCTCATGTTGACGTGCTTATATTGACAGTGCTCACAGTGATAGTGCCCATGGTGACATTGCCCATGGTGGAACTGCACACAATGACAGTTCCCACAGTGACAGTGCTCACGCTGAGAGTTGTCATGGTGATAGTGCCCATAGTGACAGTGCACATGGTCATACTGCCAATGGTGACAGTACTCATGGTTGCAGTACCCATGGTGACAGTGTGCAAAATGGCATTTCCCATGGTGACATTGCCCATGGTGACATTGCCTATGGTGACACATCTCACGGTGACATTTCCCATGGTGACATTGCTCAAGGTGACACACGACATTGTGCCAGTGCCCATGGTGACAGTGCACATTGTAATACTCGCAATGGTGACAGTGCTCATGGTGACAGCGCTCATGGTGGCAGTACCCAAGGTGACAGTGCTCACAGTGACAGTGCCCAGTGTATGAGTGCCCATGTTGACAGTGCTCATGGTGACACTGACCATGGTGACATTGCCTATGGTGACAGTGCTCATGGTGACAGTTCCCATGGTGACACTGACCACAGTGAGAATGCTCACAGTGATAGTGCCAATGGAGCCAGCACTCATGTTGACAGCCCCCATTGTGCAAGGTGCCATGGTGACAGTGACCATGGTGAGAGATCTCACGGTGATAGCGCTCACGGTAATAGTCCTCATGGTGAGAGTGCAAATGGTGACAATACACAGGGTGACAGTACACATGGTGAAAATACCCATGGTAGCAGTTCTCATAGTAACAGTGCTCATGGGGGATGTGCCCATGCTGACAGTGCTCATTGTGGCAGTGCTCATGGTGACAGTACCGATGAGGCCAGTGATTATGGTGATGGTGTTCACAGTGGCTGTGCTCATGGAGATAGTGCTCACGGTGACCGTGCCCATGATGACAGTGCCCAGGGTGACAGTGCTCCCGGGGAAATTGCCAATGATAACATTAACCATGGTGATAGTGCCCCTGGTGACACGGCCCACAGTGACATTGCTCATGGTGATAGTGCCATTGGTGACAGTGCTCACGGTGAAGTTGCCCATCCTGACAATGCTCATGGTGACATTGACCTTCGAGATAGTACCCATGTTGACAGTGCCCATGGTGACGTGCTCATGTTGACAGTGCTCAAAGTGATAGTGCCCATGGTGACATTGCCAAGAGTGACAGTACCCATGCTGACAGTTCTCATTGTGATAGTGCCCATGGTGACAGTGCACATGGTGATACTTGCAATGGTGACAGTGCTCATGGTGACAGCGATCATGGTTGCAGTACCCATGGTGACAGTGCTCAAAATGACAGTGACAGTGGTGGCAGTGACCATGGTGACAGTGCCCACGGTGACATTGCCTATAGTGACACTTCTCACAGTGACATTGCCCATGGTGACAGGGCTCATGTTGACGTGCTCATATTGACAGTGCTCATAGCGATAATGTCCATGGTGACATTGCCCATGGTGGAATTGCACACAATGCCATTTCCAACAGTGACAGTGCTCACGCTGAGAGTTGTCATGGTGATAGTGCCCATGGTGACAGTGCACATGGTCATACTGCCAATGGTTAAATTACTCATGGTGACAGTACTCATGGTTGCAGTACCCATGGTGACAGTGCTCAAAATGGCAGTTCCCATGGTGACATTGCCCATGGTGACATTGCCTATGGTGACACTTCTCACGGTGACATTTCCCATGGTGACATGGCTCATGGTGACACACCACATTGTGCCAGTGCCCATGGTGACAGTGTTCACAGTGAAAGTGCTCATGGTAATACTGTTTACTTTGAGAGTGCCCGAGGTGAAAATACACATGGTGACATTACTCATTGAGAAATTGCCCATGGTTACAATTCTCATAGCAACAGTTATGGTGACAGTGCTCATGGTGGCACTGCCCTGGGTGACAGTGCTCGTGGTGTCAGTGCTCATGGTGACAGTGCTCATGATGAGAGTGCCTATGTTGTTAATTCCCATGGTGACACTTCTCACAGTGACACTGACAATGGTTACAGGTCACATGTTGGCCGTGCCCTTGGTGACAGTGCCCATGCAGACAGTACTTATGGTGACAGTGTTATCGGTGATAGTGCCCATGGTGAGAGTGCACATGGTGGTAGTGCACATGGTGGCACTGAAAAATGGTGACAGGGCTCATGGTGACAGTGCTCACGGTAAAAACCCATGCTGACAGTACTCACAGAGACACTGCTCATAGTGGCAGTAACCATGGTGACAGTTCGCACAGTGACAGTGCCCACTGTAGGAGTGCCCATGGAGACATTGCTCATGGTGACACTGACCACGGTGACATTGCCTATGGTGACAGTGCTCATGGTGACAGAGCCCATGTTGACTCTGACCACAGTGAGAATGCTCACGGTGATAGTGCCAATGGTGACAGCACTCATGTTGACAGCACGCATTGTGCAAGGTGCCATGGTGACAGTGACCATGGTGAGAGATCTCACGGTGATAGCACTCACGGTAATAGTCCTGATGGTGACAGTGCAAATGGTGACAATACAGAGGGTGACAGTACTCATGGTGAAAATACCCATGCTAGCAGTTCTCATAGTGACAGTGCTCATGGGGGAAGTGCCCATGCTGACAGTGCTCATTGTGGCAGTGCTCATGGTGACAGTACCGATGAGGCCAGTGATTATGGTGATGGTGTTCACAGTGGCTGTGCTCATGGAGACAGTGCTCACGGTGACCGTGCCCATGATGACTGTGCCCAGGGTGACAGTGCTCACGGGGAAAGTGCCAATGATAACATTAACCATGGTGATAGTGCCCCTGGTGACACGGCCCACAGTGACATTGCTCATGGTGATTGTGCCTTTGGTGACTGCTCATGGTGAAATTGCCCTTCCTGACAATGCTCATGGTGACATTGCCCTTCGAGATAGTACCCATGTTGACAGTGCCCATGGTGACGTGCTCATGTTGACAGTGCTCAAAGTGATAGTGCCCATGGTGACATTGCCCATGGTGGAAGTGCCCACGGTGCCCTTGCCAACAGTGACAGTGCCCACACTGACAGTTCTAATTGTGATAGTGCCCATGGTGACAGTACACATGGTGATAATTGCAATGGTGACAGTGCTCATGGTGACAGTGCTCATGGTTGCAATAACCATGGTGACAGTGCTCAAAATGACAGTGACAGTGGTGGCAGTGACCATGGTGACAGTGCCCACAGTGACATCGCCTATAGTGGCACTTCTCACGGTGACATTGCCAATGGTGACAGGGCTCATGTTGACGTGCTTATATTGACAGTGCTCACAGTGATAGTGCCCATGGTGACATTGCCCATGGTGGAATTGCACACAATGACAGTTCCCACAGTGACAGTGCTCACGCTGAGAGTTGTCATGGTGATAGTGCCCATAGTGACAGTGCACATGGTCATACTGCCAATGGTGACAGTACTCATGGTTCCAGTACCCATGGTGACAGTGTGCAAAATGGCATTTCCCATGGTGACATTGCCCATGGTGACATTGCCTATGGTGACACATCTCACGGTGACATTTCCCATGGTGACATTGCTCAAGGTGACACACGACATTGTGCCAGTGCCCATGGTGACAGTGCACATTGTAATACTCGCAATGGTGACAGTGCTCATGGTGACAGCGCTCATGGTGGCAGTACCCAAGGTGACAGTGCTCACAGTGACAGTGCCCACTGTATGAGTGCCCATGTTGACAGTGCTCATGGTGACACTGACCATGGTGACATTGCCTATGGTGACAGTGCTCATGGTGACAGTTCCCATGGTGACACTGACCACAGTGAGAATGCTCACAGTGATAGTGCCAATGGTGCCAGCACTCATGTTGACAGCCCCCATTGTGCAAGGTGCCATGGTGACAGTGACCATGGTGAGAGATCTCACGGTGATAGCGCTCACGGTAATAGTCCTCATGGTGACAGTGCAAATGGTGACAATACACAGGGTGACAGTACACATGGTGAAAATACCCATGGTAGCAGTTCTCATAGTAACAGTGCTCATGGGGGATGTGCCCATGCTGACAGTGCTCATTGTGGCAGTGCTCATGGTGACAGTACCGATGAGGCCAGTGATTATGGTGATGGTGTTCACAGTGGCTGTGCTCATGGAGATAGTGCTCACGGTGACCGTGCCCATGATGACAGTGCCCAGGGTGACAGTGCTCACGGGGAAATTGCCAATGATAACATTAACCATGGTGATAGTGCCCCTGGTGACACGGCCCACAGTGACATTGCTCATGGTGATAGTGCCATTGGTGACAGTGCTCACGGTGAAGTTGCCCATCCTGACAATGCTCATGGTGACATTGACCTTCGAGATAGTACCCATGTTGACAGTGCCCATGGTGACGTGCTCATGTTGACAGTGCTCAAAATGATAGTGCCCATGGTGACATTGCCAAGAGTGACAGTGCCCATGCTGACAGTTCTCATTGTGATAGTGCCCATGGTGACAGTGCACATGGTGATACTTGCAATGGTGACAGTGCTCATGGTGACAGCGCTCATGGTTGCAGTACCCATGGTGACAGTGCTCAAAATGACAGTGACAGTGGTGGCAGTGACCATGGTGACAGTGCCCACGGTGACATTGCCTATAGTGACACTTCTCACAGTGACATTGCCCATGGTGACAGGGCTCATGTTGACGTGCTCATATTGACAGTGCTCATAGCGATAATGTCCATGGTGACATTGCCCATGGTGGAATTGCACACAATGCCATTTCCAACAGTGACAGTGCTCACGCTGAGAGTTGTCATGGTGATAGTGCCCATGGTGACAGTGCACATGGTCATACTGCCAATGGTAAAATTACTCATGGTGACAGTACTCATGGTTGCAGTACCCATGGTGACAGTGCTCAAAATGGCAGTTCCCATGGTGACATTGCCCATGGTGACATTGCCTATGGTGACACTTCTCACGGTGACATTTCCCATGGTGACATGGCTCATGGTGACACACCACATTGTGCCAGTGCCCATGGTGACAGTGTTCACAGCGAAAGTGCTCATGGTAATACTGTTTACTTTGAGAGTGCCCAAGGTGAAAATACACATGGTGACATTACTCATTGAGAAATTGCCCATGGTTACAATTCTCATAGCAACAGTTATGGTGACAGTGCTCATGGTGGCACTGCCCTGGGTGACAGTGCTCGTGGTGTCAGTGCTTATGGTGACAGTGCTCATGATGAGAGTGCCTATGTTGTTAATCCCCATGGTGACACTTCTCACAGTGACACTGACAATGGTTACAGGTCACATGTTGGCCGTGCCCTTGGTGACAGTGCCCATGCAGACAGTACTTATGGTGACAGTGTTATCAGTGATAGTGCCCATGGTGAGAGTGCCCATGGTGGCACTGAAAAATGGTGACAGTGCTCATGGTGACAGTGCTCACGGGAAAAACCCATGCTGACAGTACTCACAGAGACACTGCTCATAGTGGCAGTAACCATGGTGACAGTTCGCACAGTGACAGTGCCCACTGTAGGAGTGCCCATGGAGACATTGCTCATGGTGACACTGACCACGGTGACATTGCCTATGGTGACAGTGCTCATGGTGACAGAGCCCATGTTGACTCTGACCACAGTGAGAATGCTCACGGTGATAGTGCCAATGGTGACAGCACTCATGTTGACAGCACGCACTGTGCAAGGTGCCATGGTGACAGTGACCATGGTGAGAGATCTCACGGTGATAGCACTCACGGTAATAGTCCTGATGGTGACAGTGCAAATGGTGACAATACAGAGGGTGACAGTACTCATGGTGAAAATACCCATGCTAGCAGTTCTCATAGTGACAGTGCTCATGGGGGAAGTGCCCATGCTGACAGTGCTCATTGTGGCAGTGCTCATGGTGACAGTACCGATGAGGCCAGTGATTATGGTGATGGTGTTCACAGTGGCTGTGCTCATGGAGATAGTGCTCACGGTGACCGTGCCCATGATGACAGTGCCCAGGGTGACAATGCTCACGGGGAATGTGCCAATGATAAATTTAACCATGGTGATAGTGCCCCCGGTGACACGGCCCACAGTGACATTGCTCATGGTGATAGTGCCATTGGTGACAGTGCTCACGGTGAAGTTGCCCATCCTGACAATCCTCATGGTGACATTGACCTTCGAGATAGTACCCATGTTGACAGTGCCCATGGTGACGTGCTCATGTTGACAGTGCTCAAAGTGATAGTGCCCATGGTGACATTGCCAAGAGTGACAGTGCCCATGCTGACAGTTCTCATTGTGATAGTGCCCATGGTGACAGTGCACATGGTGATACTTGCAATGGTGACAGTGCTCATGGTGACAGCGCTCATGGTTGCAGTACCCATGGTGACAGTGCTCAAAATGACAGTGACAGTGGTGGCAGTGACCATGGTGACAGTGCCCACGGTGACATTGCCTATAGTGACACTTCTCACAGTGACATCGCCCATGGTGACAGGGCTCATGTTGACGTGCTCATATTGACAGTGCTCACAGCGATAATGTCCATGGTGACATTGCCCATGGTGGAATTGCACACAATGCCATTTCCAACAGTGACAGTGCTCACGCTGAGAGTTGTCATGGTGATAGTGCCCATGGTGACAGTGCACATGGTCATACTGCCAATGGTTAAATTACTCATGGTGACAGTACTCATGGTTGCAGTACCCATGGTGACAGTGCTCAAAATGGCAGTTCCCATGGTGACATTGCCCATGGTGACATTGCCTATGGTGACACTTCTCACGGTGACATTTCCCATGGTGACATGGCTCATGGTGACACACCACATTGTGCCAGTGCCCATGGTGACAGTGTTCACAGTGAAAGTGCTCATGGTAATACTGTTTACTTTGAGAGTGCCCAAGGTGAAAATACACATGGTGACATTACTCATTGAGAAATTGCCCATGGTTACAATTCTCATAGCAACAGTTATGGTGACAGTGCTCATGGTGGCACTGCCCTGGGTGACAGTGCTCGTGGTGTCAGTGCTCATGGTGACAGTGCTCATGATGAGAGTGCCTATGTTGTTAATTCCCATGGTGACACTTCTCACAGTGACACTGACAATGGTTACAGGTCACATGTTGGCCGTGCCCTTGGTGACAGTGCCCATGCAGACAGTACTTATGGTGACAGTGTTATCGGTGATAGTGCCCATGGTGAGAGTGCACATGGTGGCACTGAAAAATGGTGACAGGGCTCATGGTGACAGTGCTCACGGTAAAAACCCATGCTGACAGTACTCACAGAGACACTGCTCATAGTGGCAGTAACCATGGTGACAGTTCGCACAGTGACAGTGCCCACTGTAGGAGTGCCCATGGAGACATTGCTCATGGTGACACTGACCACGGTGACATTGCCTATGGTGACAGTGCTCATGGTGACAGAGCCCATGTTGACTCTGACCACAGTGAGAATGCTCACGGTGATAGTGCCAATGGTGACAGCACTCATGTTGACAGCACGCATTGTGAAAGGTGCCATGGTGACAGTGACCATGGTGAGAGATCTCACGGTGATAGCACTCACGGTAATAGTCCTGATGGTGACAGTGCAAATGGTGACAATACAGAGGGTGACAGTACTCATGGTGAAAATACCCATGCTAGCAGTTCTCATAGTGACAGTGCTCATGGGGGAAGTGCCCATGCTGACAGTGCTCATTGTGGCAGTGCTCATGGTGACAGTACCGATGAGGCCAGTGATTATGGTGATGGTGTTCACAGTGGCTGTGCTCATGGAGATAGTGCTCACGGTGACCGTGCCCATGATGACAGTGCCCAGGGTGACAGTGCTCACGGGGAAAGTGCCAATGATAACATTAACCATGGTGATAGTGCCCCTGGTGACACGGCCCACAGTGACGTTGCTCATGGTGATAGTGCCATTGGTGACAGTGCTCACGGTGAAGTTGCCCATCCTGACAATGCTCATGGTGACATTGCCCTTCGAGATAGTACCCATGTTGACAGTGCCCATGGTGACGTGCTCATGTTGACAGTGCTCAAAGTGATAGTGCCCATGGTGACATTGCCAAGAGTGACAGTGCCCATGCTGACAGTTCTCATTGTGATAGTGCCCATGGTGACAGTGCACATGGTGATACTTGCAATGGTGACAGTGCTCATGGTGACAGCGCTCATGGTTGCAGTACCCATGGTGACAGTGCTCAAAATGACAGTGACAGTGGTGGCAGTGACCATGGTGACAGTGCCCACGGTGACACTGCCTATAGTGACACTTCTCACAGTGACATTGCCCATGGTGACAGGGCTCATGTTGACGTGCTCCTATTGACAGTGCTCACAGCGATAATGTCCATGGTGTCATTGCCCATGGTGGAATTGCACACAATGCCATTTCCAACAGTGACAGTGCTCACGCTGACAGTTGTCATGGTGATAGTGCCCATGGTGACAGTGCACATTGTCATACTGCCAATGGTTAAATTACTCATGGTGACAGTACTCATGGTGGCAGTACCCATGGTGACAGTGCTCAAAATGGCAGTTCCCATGGTGACATTGCCCATGGTGACATTGCCTATGGTGACACTTCTCATGGTGACATTTCCCATGGTGACATGGCTCATGGTGACCCACCACATTGTGCTAGTGCCCATGGTGACAGTGCTCATGGTTGCAATACCCATGGTGACAGTGCTCAAAATGACAGTGACAGTGGTGGCAGTGACCATGGTGACAGTGCCCACGGTGACATCGCCTATAGTGACACTTCTCACGGTGACATTGCCAATGGTGACAGGGCTCATGTTGACGTGCTTATATTGACAGAGCTCACAGTGGTAGTGCCCCTGGTGACATTGCCCATGGTGGAATTGCACACAATGCCAGTTCCCACAGTGGCAGTGCTCACGCTGAGAGTTGTCATGGTGATAGTGCCCATGGTGACAGTGCACATGGTCATACTGCCAATGGTGACAGTACTCATGGTTCCAGTACCCATGGTGACAGTGTGCAAAATGGCATTTCCTATGGTGACATTGCCCATGGTGACATTGCCTATGGTGACACATCTCACGGTGACATTTCCCATGGTGACATTGCTCAAGGTGACACACGACATTGTGCCAGTGCCCATGGTGACAGTGCACATTGTGATACTCGCAATGGTGACAGTGCTCATGGTGACAGCGCTCATGGTTGCAGTACCCATGGTGACAGTGCTCAAAATGATAGTGACAGTGGTGGCAGTGACCATGGTGACAGTGCCCACGATGACCTTGCCTATAGTGACACTTCTCACAGTGACATTGCCCATGGTGACAGGGCTCATGTTGACGTGTTCATATTGACAGTGCTCACAACGATAATGTCCATGGTGACAATGACCATGGTGGAATTGCACACAATGCCAGTTCCCACAGTGACAGTGCTCATGCTGAGAGTTGTCATGGTGATAGTGCCCATGGTGTCAA
Source organism: Mesoplodon mirus (assembly GCF_964341445.2). Taxonomy (NCBI): domain Eukaryota; kingdom Metazoa; phylum Chordata; class Mammalia; order Artiodactyla; family Ziphiidae; genus Mesoplodon; species Mesoplodon mirus. The sequence continues at coordinate 106,689,610 of NC_138976.1, read as the reverse complement.
TGCACATGGTCATACTGCTAATGGTTAAATTACTCAGGGTGACAGTACTCATGGTGGCAGTACCCATGGTGACAGTGCTCAAAATGGCAGTTCCCATGGTGACATTGCCCATGGTGACATTGCCTATGGTGACAATTCTCACGTTGACATTTCCCATGGTGACATGGCTCATGGTGACACACCACATTGTGCCAGTGCCCTTGGTGACATTGTTCACAGTGAAAGTGCTCATGGTAATAGTGTTTACCTTGAGAGTGCCCAAGGTGAAAATACACATGGTGACATTACTCATTGAGAAATTGCCCATGGTTACAATTCTCATAGCAACAGTTATGGTGACAGTGCTCTTGGTGGAACTGCCCTGGGTGGCAGTGCTCGTGGTGTCAGTGCTCATGGTGGCAGTTCCCATGGTGAGAGTACCGATGGGGCAGTGCACATGGTGACAGTGCCCATGGTAACCGTGCTTACGGTGATATGACCCATGGTTACAGTTATCATGATTGTGGTACCGATGCTGATAATGTTCCCGGAGATAGTGCCCATGGTTAAGGTGCCCATGGTGACAGTGTTCAGAGTAATAGTGAGCATAGTGATAGTGTACTTGGTGACCGTGCCCATGGTGACAGTGCCCTTGGTGACAGTACACATGGTGATACTGCTCCATGTGATAGTGCCCTTGTTGACCCTGCACATGGTGACAGTTCTCACGGTGACAGTGCCTATGGTGACAATGCTCATGGTGACAGTGCCCATGGTGACCGTTCTCACGTTCATAGTGCCCATGGTGACAGTTCGTATGGTGAAAGTGCTCATGATGAGAGTGCCCATGTTGGTAGTTCGATTGGTGTCTGTGCTCACAGTGATAGTGACCATGGTAAGATTGCAGATGGTGGCTGTGCCATTGCCCATGATGAGAGTACTCATGGTGACAGTGCTCATGGCGATAGTGCCAAGGTGACTGTGCACATGGTTTTAATGCACATGGTGGCACAGAAAAATAGTTATAGTGCCCATGGTGACAGTGCTCATGTTGACAGTGCACAATGTAACAACCCATGCTGACAGTGCTCACGGTGACTGGGCTCAAGGTTGCATTACCCATTGTGACAGTGCTCACAGTTACAATGCTCATGTTAACTGTGCTCACTCTGATAGTGTCTATGGTGACAGTGATCACAGTGATAGTGCCGATGGTGATAGTGCTAGGGTGATAGTGCCCATGATTAAGGTCCCCATGGTGACAGTGCTCACGGTCATAGTGAGCATAGTGATAGTGCAATTGTTGACCGAGACCACGCTGAGAGTACAAATGGTGATAATTCTCAAGTTGGTAGTGTCCATGGTGGCAGTGCCCATGGACACCACCATCAAAGTGATATTGCTCACTGTGACAGGGCCCAATTAGACAGTGCAAACCGTGACTTTGCCTATCGTGACAGTGTTCACAGTGACAAATTCCATCGTGACAGTGACCACGTTGACAGTTCTAATGCTGATAGTGCCCATGGCAATAATACCCATGGTGAGAGTCCTCACGCTGATAGTGCCCATGGTGACATTTCCCATTCTGAAAGTGCTCATGATGACAGTGCCAATGTTGGTAATTCCCATGGTGACACTTCTAACAGTGATACTGACAATGGTTACAGTTCACATGTTGGCCGTGCCCTTGGTGACATTGCCCATGAAGACAGTACTTATGGTGACAGTGTTCTTGGTGATAGTGCCCATGGTGAGAGTGGACATGGTGGTAGTGCACATGGTGGCAGTGAAAAATAGTGACAGGACTCATGGTGACAGTGCTCACGGTAAAAACCCATGCTGACAGTACTCACAGAGACACTGCTCATGGTGGCAGTACCCAAGGTGACAGTGCTCACAGTGACAGTGCCCACTGTATGAGTGCCCATGTTGACAGTGCTCATGGTGACACTGACCATGGTGACATTGCCTATGGTGACAGTGCTCATGGTGACAGTGCCCATGGTGACACTGACCACAGTGAGAATGCTCACAGTGATAGTGCCAATGGTGCCAGCACTCATGTTGACAGCCCCCATTGTGCAAGGTGCCATGGTGACAGTGACCATGGTGAGAGATCTCATGGTGATAGCGCTCACGGTAATAGTCCTCATGGTGACAGTGCAAATGGTGACAATACACAGGGTGACAGTACACATGGTGAAAATACCCATGGTAGCAGTTCTCATAGTGACAGTGCTCATGGGGGATGTGCCCATGCTGACAGTGCTCATTGTGGCAGTGCTCATGGTGACAGTACCGAAGAGGCCAGTGATTATGGTGATGGTGTTCACAGCGGCTGTGTTCAAGGAGATAGTGCTCACGGTGACCGTGCCCATGATGACAGTGCCCAGGGTGACAGTGCTCACGGGGAAAGTGCCAATGATAACATTAACCATGGTGATAGTGCCCCTGGTGACACGGCCCACAGTGACATTGCTCATGGTGATAGTGCCATTGGTGACAGTGCTCATGGTGAAGTTGCCCATCGTGACAATGCTCATGGTGACATTGACCTTCGAGATAGTACCCATGTTGACAGTGCCCATGGTGACGTGCTCATGTTGACAGTGCTCAAAGTGATAGTGCCCATGGTGACATTGCCAAGAGGGACAGTGCCCATGCTGACAGTTCTCATTGTGATAGTGCCCATGGTGACAGTGCACATGGTGATACTTGCAATGGTGACAGTGCTCATGGTGACAGCGCTCATGGTTGCAGTACCCATGGTGACAGTGCTCAAAATGACAGTGACAGTGGTGGCAGTGACCATGGTGACAGTGCCCACGGTGACATTGCCTATAGTGACACTTCTCACAGTGACATTGCCCATGGTGACAGGGCTCATGTTGACGTGCTCCTATTGACAGTGCTCACAGCGATAATGTCCATGGTGACATTGCCCATGGTGGAATTGCACACAATGCCATTTCCAACAGTGACAGTGCTCACGCTGAGAGTTGTCATGGTGATAGTGCCCATGGTGACAGTGCACATGGTCATACTGCCAATGGTTAAATTATTCATGGTGACAGTACTCATGGTTGCAGTACCCATGATGACAGTGCTCAAAAAGGCAGTTCCCATGGTGACATTGCCCATGGTGACATTGCCTATGGTGACACTTCTCACGGTGACATTTCCCATGGTGACATGGCTCATGGTGATACACCACATTGTGCCAGTGCCCATGGTGACAGTGTTCACAGTGAAAGTGCTCATGGTAATACTGTTTACTTTGAGAGTGCCCAAGGTGAAAATACACATGGTGACATTACTCATTGAGAAATTGCCCATGGTTACAATTCTCATAGCAACAGTTATGGTGACAGTGCTCATGGTGGCACTGCCCTGGGTGACAGTGCTCGTGGTGTCAGTGCTCATGGTGACAGTGCTCATGATGAGAGTGCCTATGTTGTTAATTCCCATGGTGACACTTCTCACAGTGACACTGACATTGGTTACAGGTCACATGTTGGCCGTGCCCTTGGTGACAGTGCCCAAGCAGACAGTACTTATGGTGACAGTGTTATCGGTGATAGTGCCCATGGTGAGAGTGCACATGGTGGTAGTGCACATGGTGGCACTGAAAAATGGTGACAGGTCTCATGGTGACAGTGCTCACGGTAAAAACCCATGCTGACAGTACTCACAGAGACACTGCTCATAGTGGCAGTAACCATGGTGACAGTTCGCACAGTGACAGTGCCCACTGTAGGAGTGCCCATGGAGACATTGCTCATGGTGACACTGACCACGGTGACATTGCCTATAGTGACACTTCTCACAGTGACATTGCCCATGGTGACAGGGCTCATGTTGACGTGCTCCTATTGACAGTGCTCACAGCGATAATGTCCATGGTGACATTGCCCATGGTGGAATTGCACACAATGCCATTTCCAACAGTGACAGTGCTCACGCTGAGAGTTGTCATGGTGATAGTGCCCATGGTGACAGTGCACATGGTCATACTGCCAATGGTTAAATTACTCATGGTGACAGTACTCATGGTGGCAGTACCCATGGTGACAGTGCTCAAAATGGCAGTTGCCATGGTGACATTGCCCATGGTGACATTGCCTATGGTGACACTTCTCACGGTGACATTTCCCATGGTGACATGGCTCATGGTGACACACCACATTGTGCCAGTGCCCATGGTGACAGTGTTCACAGTGAAAGTGCTCATGGTAATACTGTTTACTTTGAGAGTGCCCAAGGTGAAAATACACATGGTGACATTACTCATTGAGAAATTGCCCATGGTTACAATTCTCATAGCAACAGTTATGGTGACAGTGCTCATGGTGGCACTGCCCTGGGTGACAGTGCTCGTGGTGTCAGTGCTCATGGTGACAGTGCTCATGATGAGAGTGCCCATGTTGTTAATTCCCATGGTGACACTTCTCACAGTGACACTGACAATGGTTACAGGTCACATGTTGGCCGTGCCCTTGGTGACAGTGCCCATGCAGACAGTACTTATGGTGACAGTGTTATCGGTGATAGTGCCCATGGTGAGAGTGCACATGGTGGTAGTGCACATGGTGGCACTGAAAAATGGTGACAGGGCTCATGGTGACAGTGCTCACGGTAAAAACCCATGCTGACTGTACTCACAGAGACACTGCTCATAGTGGCAGTAACCATGGTGACACTTCGCACAGTGACAGTGCCCACTGTAGGAGTGCCCATGGAGACATTGCTCATGGTGACACTGACCACGGTGACATTGCCTATGGTGACAGTGCTCATGGTGACAGAGCCCATGTTGACTCTGACCACAGTGAGAATGCTCACGGTGATAGTGCCAATGGTGACAGCACTCATGTTGACAGCACGCATTGTGCAAGGTGCCATGGTGACAGTGACCATGGTGAGAGATCTCACGGTGATAGCACTCACGGTAATAGTCCTGATGGTGACAGTGCAAATGGTGACAATACAGAGGGTGACAGTACTCATGGTGAAAATACCCATGCTAGCAGATCTCATAGTGACAGTGCTCATGGGGGAAGTGCCCATGCTGACAGTGCTCATTATGGCAGTGCTCATGGTGACAGTACCGATGAGGCCAGTGATTATGGTGATGGTGTTCACAGTGGCTGTGCTCATTGAGATAGTGCTCACGGTGACCGTGCCCATGATGACAGTGCCCAGGGTGACACTGCTCACGGGGAAAGTGCCAATGATAACATTAACCATGGTGATAGTGCCCCTGGTGACATGGCCCACAGTGACATTGCTCATGGTGATAGTGCCTTTGGTGACAGTGCTCATGGTGAAGTTGCCCTTCCTGACAATGCTCATGGTGACATTGCCCTTCGAGATAGTACCCATGTTGACAGTGCCCATGGTGATGTGCTCATGTTGACAGTGCTCACAGTGATAGTGCCCATGGTGACATTGCCCATGGTGGAAGTGCCCACGGTGCCCTTGCCAACAGTGACAGTGCCCACGCTGACAGTTCTCATTGTGATAGTGCCCATGGTGACAGTACACATGGTGATAATCGCAATGGTGACAGTGCTCATGGTGACAGTGCTCATGGTTGCAATACCCATGGTGACAGTGCTCAAAATGACAGTGACAGTGGTGGCAGTGACCATGGTGACAGTGCCCACGGTGACATCGCCTATAGTGACACTTCTCACGGTGACATTGCCAATGGTGACAGGGCTCATGTTGACGTGCTTATATTGACAGTGCTCACAGTGATAGTGCCCATGGTGACATTGCCCATGGTGGAATTGCACACAATGCCAGTTCCCACAGTGACAGTGCTCACGCTGAGAGTTGTCATGGTGATAGTGCCCATGGTGACAGTGCACATGGTCATACTGCCAATGGTGACAGTACTCATGGTTGCAGTACCCATGGTGACAGTGTGCAAAATGGCATTTCCCATGGTGACATTGCCCATGGTGACATTGCCTATGGTGACACATCTCACGGTGACATTTCCCATGGTGACTTTGCTCAAGGTGACACACGACATTGTGCCAGTGCCCATGGTGACAGTGAACATTGTGATACTCGCAATGGTGACAGTGCTCATGGTGACAGCGCTCATGGTGGCAGTACCCAAGGTGACAGTGCTCACAGTGACAGTGCCCACTGTATGAGTGCCCATGTTGACAGTGCTCATGGTGACACTGACCATGGTGACATTGCCTATGGTGACAGTGCTCATGGTGACAGTGCCCATGGTGACACTGACCACAGTGAGAATGCTCACAGTGATAGTGCCAATGGTGCCAGCACTCATGTTGACAGCCCCCATTGTGCAAGGTGCCATGGTGACAGTGACCATGGTGAGAGATCTCACGGTGATAGCGCTCACGGTAATAGTCCTCATGGTGACAGTGCAAATGGTGACAATACACAGGGTGACAGTACACATGGTGAAAATACCCATGGTAGCAGTTCTTATAGTGACAGTGCTCATGGGGGATGTGCCCATGCTGACAGTGCTCATTGTGGCAGTGCTCATGGTGACAGTACCGATGAGGCCAGTGATTATGGTGATGGTGTTCCCAGTGGCTGTGCTCATGGAGATAGTGCTCACGGTGACCGTGCCCATGATGACAGTGCCCAGGGTGACAGTGCTCACGGGGAAATTGCCAATGATAACATTAACCATGGTGATAGTGCCCCTGGTGACACGGCCCACAGTGACATTGCTCATGGTGATAGTGCCATTGGTGACAGTGCTCACGGTGAAGTTGCCCATCCTGACAATGCTCATGGTATCATTGACCTTCGAGATAGTACCCATGTTGACAGTGCCCATGGTGACGTGCTCATGTTGACAGTGCTCAAAGTGATAGTGCCCATGGTGACATTGCCAAGAGTGACAGTGCCCATGCTGACAGTTCTCATTGTGATAGTGCCCATGGTGACAGTGCACATGGTGATACTTGCACTAGTGACAGTGCTCATGGTGACAGCGCTCATGGTTGCAGTACCCATGGTGACAGTGCTCAAAATGACAGTGACAGTGGTGGCAGTGAACATGGTGACAGTGCCCACGGTGACATTGCCTATAGTGACACTTCTCACAGTGACATTGCCCATGGTGACAGGGCTCATGTTGACGTGCTCATATTGACAGTGCTCACAGCGATAATGTCCATGGTGACATTGCCCATGTTGGAATTGCACACAATGCTATTTCCAACAGTGACAGTGCTCACGCTGAGAGTTGTCATGGTGATAGTGCCCATGGTGACAGTGCACATGGTCATACTGCCAATGGTTAAATTACTCATGGTGACAGTACTCATGGTGGCAGTACCCATGGTGACAGTGCTCAAAATGGCAGTTCCCATGGTGACATTGCCCATGGTGACGTTGCCTATGGTGACAATCCTCACGGTGACATTTCCCATGGTGACATGGCTCATGGTGACACACCACATTGTGCCAGTGCCCATGGTGACAGTTTTCACAGTGAAAGTGCTCTTGGAAATACTGTTTACTTTGAGAGTGCCCAAGGTGAAAATACACAAGGTGACATTACTCATTGAGAAATTGCCCATGGTTACAATTCTCATAGCAACAGTTATGGTGACAGTGCTCATGGTGGCACTGCCCTGGGTGACAGTGCTCGTGGTGTCAGTGCTCATGGTGACAGTGCTCATGATGAGAGTGCCTATGTTGTTAATTCCCATTGTGACACTTCTCACAGTGACACTGACAATGGTTACAGGTCACATGTTGGCCGTGCCCTTGGTGACAGTGCCCATGCAGACAGTACTTATGGTGACAGTGTTATCGGTGATAGTGCCCATGGTGAGAGTGCACATGGTGGTAGTGCACATGGTGGCACTGAAAAATGGTGACAGGTCTCATGGTGACAGTGCTCACGGTAAAAACCCATGCTGACAGTACTCACAGAGACACTGCTCATAGTGGCAGTAACCATGGTGACAGTTCGCACAGTGACAGTGCCCACTGTAGGAGTGCCCAGGGAGACATTGCTCATGGTGACACTGACCACGGTGACATTGCCTATGGTGACAGTGCTCATGGTGACAGAGCCCATGTTGACTCTGACCACAGTGAGAATGCTCACGGTGATAGTGCCAATGGTGACAGCACTCATGTTGACAGCACGCATTGTGCAAGGTGCCATGGTGACAGTGACCATGGTGAGAGATCTCACGGTGATAGCACTCACGGTAATAGTCCTGATGGTGACAGTGCAAATGGTGACAATACAGAGGGTGACAGTACTCATGGTGAAAATACCCATGCTAGCAGATCTCATAGTGACAGTGCTCATGGGGGAAGTGCCCATGCTGACAGTGCTCATTATGGCAGTGCTCATGGTGACAGTACCGATGAGGCCAGTGATTATGGTGATGGTGTTCACAGTGGCTGTGCTCATTGAGATAGTGCTCACGGTGACCGTGCCCATGATGACAGTGCCCAGGGTGACACTGCTCACGGGGAAAGTGCCAATGATAACATTAACCATGGTGATAGTGCCCCTGGTGACATGGCCCACAGTGACATTGCTCATGGTGATAGTGCCTTTGGTGACAGTGCTCATGGTGAAGTTGCCCTTCCTGACAATGCTCATGGTGACATTGCCCTTCGAGATAGTACCCATGTTGACAGTGCCCATGGTGATGTGCTCATGTTGACAGTGCTCACAGTGATAGTGCCCATGGTGACATTGCCCATGGTGGAAGTGCCCACGGTGCCCTTGCCAACAGTGACAGTGCCCACGCTGACAGTTCTCATTGTGATAGTGCCCATGGTGACAGTACACATGGTGATAATCGCAATGGTGACAGTGCTCATGGTGACAGTGCTCATGGTTGCAATACCCATGGTGACAGTGCTCAAAATGACAGTGACAGTGGTGGCAGTGACCATGGTGACAGTGCCCACGGTGACATCGCCTATAGTGACACTTCTCACGGTGACATTGCCAATGGTGACAGGGCTCATGTTGACGTGCTTATATTGACAGTGCTCACAGTGATAGTGCCCATGGTGACATTGCCCATGGTGGAATTGCACACAATGCCAGTTCCCACAGTGACAGTGCTCACGCTGAGAGTTGTCATGGTGATAGTGCCCATGGTGACAGTGCACATGGTCATACTGCCAATGGTGACAGTACTCATGGTTGCAGTACCCATGGTGACAGTGTGCAAAATGGCATTTCCCATGGTGACATTGCCCATGGTGACATTGCCTATGGTGACACATCTCACGGTGACATTTCCCATGGTGACTTTGCTCAAGGTGACACACGACATTGTGCCAGTGCCCATGGTGACAGTGAACATTGTGATACTCGCAATGGTGACAGTGCTCATGGTGACAGCGCTCATGGTGGCAGTACCCAAGGTGACAGTGCTCACAGTGACAGTGCCCACTGTATGAGTGCCCATGTTGACAGTGCTCATGGTGACACTGACCATGGTGACATTGCCTATGGTGACAGTGCTCATGGTGACAGTGCCCATGGTGACACTGACCACAGTGAGAATGCTCACAGTGATAGTGCCAATGGTGCCAGCACTCATGTTGACAGCCCCCATTGTGCAAGGTGCCATGGTGACAGTGACCATGGTGAGAGATCTCACGGTGATAGCGCTCACGGTAATAGTCCTCATGGTGACAGTGCAAATGGTGACAATACACAGGGTGACAGTACACATGGTGAAAATACCCATGGTAGCAGTTCTTATAGTGACAGTGCTCATGGGGGATGTGCCCATGCTGACAGTGCTCATTGTGGCAGTGCTCATGGTGACAGTACCGATGAGGCCAGTGATTATGGTGATGGTGTTCCCAGTGGCTGTGCTCATGGAGATAGTGCTCACGGTGACCGTGCCCATGATGACAGTGCCCAGGGTGACAGTGCTCACGGGGAAATTGCCAATGATAACATTAACCATGGTGATAGTGCCCCTGGTGACACGGCCCACAGTGACATTGCTCATGGTGATAGTGCCATTGGTGACAGTGCTCACGGTGAAGTTGCCCATCCTGACAATGCTCATGGTATCATTGACCTTCGAGATAGTACCCATGTTGACAGTGCCCATGGTGACGTGCTCATGTTGACAGTGCTCAAAGTGATAGTGCCCATGGTGACATTGCCAAGAGTGACAGTGCCCATGCTGACAGTTCTCATTGTGATAGTGCCCATGGTGACAGTGCACATGGTGATACTTGCACTAGTGACAGTGCTCATGGTGACAGCGCTCATGGTTGCAGTACCCATGGTGACAGTGCTCAAAATGACAGTGACAGTGGTGGCAGTGAACATGGTGACAGTGCCCACGGTGACATTGCCTATAGTGACACTTCTCACAGTGACATTGCCCATGGTGACAGGGCTCATGTTGACGTGCTCATATTGACAGTGCTCACAGCGATAATGTCCATGGTGACATTGCCCATGTTGGAATTGCACACAATGCTATTTCCAACAGTGACAGTGCTCACGCTGAGAGTTGTCATGGTGATAGTGCCCATGGTGACAGTGCACATGGTCATACTGCCAATGGTTAAATTACTCATGGTGACAGTACTCATGGTGGCAGTACCCATGGTGACAGTGCTCAAAATGGCAGTTCCCATGGTGACATTGCCCATGGTGACGTTGCCTATGGTGACAATCCTCACGGTGACATTTCCCATGGTGACATGGCTCATGGTGACACACCACATTGTGCCAGTGCCCATGGTGACAGTTTTCACAGTGAAAGTGCTCTTGGAAATACTGTTTACTTTGAGAGTGCCCAAGGTGAAAATACACAAGGTGACATTACTCATTGAGAAATTGCCCATGGTTACAATTCTCATAGCAACAGTTATGGTGACAGTGCTCATGGTGGCACTGCCCTGGGTGACAGTGCTCGTGGTGTCAGTGCTCATGGTGACAGTGCTCATGATGAGAGTGCCTATGTTGTTAATTCCCATTGTGACACTTCTCACAGTGACACTGACAATGGTTACAGGTCACATGTTGGCCGTGCCCTTGGTGACAGTGCCCATGCAGACAGTACTTATGGTGACAGTGTTATCGGTGATAGTGCCCATGGTGAGAGTGCACATGGTGGTAGTGCACATGGTGGCACTGAAAAATGGTGACAGGTCTCATGGTGACAGTGCTCACGGTAAAAACCCATGCTGACAGTACTCACAGAGACACTGCTCATAGTGGCAGTAACCATGGTGACAGTTCGCACAGTGACAGTGCCCACTGTAGGAGTGCCCAGGGAGACATTGCTCATGGTGACACTGACCACGGTGACATTGCCTATGGTGACAGTGCTCATGGTGACAGAGCCCATGTTGACTCTGACCACAGTGAGAATGCTCACGGTGATAGTGCCAATGGTGACAGCACTCATGTTGACAGCACGCATTGTGCAAGGTGCCATGGTGACAGTGACCATGGTGAGAGATCTCACGGTGATAGCACTCACGGTAATAGTCCTGATGGTGACAGTGCAAATGGTGACAATACAGAGGGTGACAGTACTCATGGTGAAAATACCCATGCTAGCAGATCTCATAGTGACAGTGCTCATGGGGGAAGTGCCCATGCTGACAGTGCTCATTATGGCAGTGCTCATGGTGACAGTACCGATGAGGCCAGTGATTATGGTGATGGTGTTCACAGTGGCTGTGCTCATTGAGATAGTGCTCACGGTGACCGTGCCCATGATGACAGTGCCCAGGGTGACACTGCTCACGGGGAAAGTGCCAATGATAACATTAACCATGGTGATAGTGCCCCTGGTGACATGGCCCACAGTGACATTGCTCATGGTGATAGTGCCTTTGGTGACAGTGCTCATGGTGAAGTTGCCCTTCCTGACAATGCTCATGGTGACATTGCCCTTCGAGATAGTACCCATGTTGACAGTGCCCATGGTGATGTGCTCATGTTGACAGTGCTCACAGTGATAGTGCCCATGGTGACATTGCCCATGGTGGAAGTGCCCACGGTGCCCTTGCCAACAGTGACAGTGCCCACGCTGACAGTTCTCATTGTGATAGTGCCCATGGTGACAGTACACATGGTGATAATCGCAATGGTGACAGTGCTCATGGTGACAGTGCTCATGGTTGCAATACCCATGGTGACAGTGCTCAAAATGACAGTGACAGTGGTGGCAGTGACCATGGTGACAGTGCCCACGGTGACATCGCCTATAGTGACACTTCTCACGGTGACATTGCCAATGGTGACAGGGCTCATGTTGACGTGCTTATATTGACAGTGCTCACAGTGATAGTGCCCATGGTGACATTGCCCATGGTGGAATTGCACACAATGCCAGTTCCCACAGTGACAGTGCTCACGCTGAGAGTTGTCATGGTGATAGTGCCCATGGTGACAGTGCACATGGTCATACTGCCAATGGTGACAGTACTCATGGTTGCAGTACCCATGGTGACAGTGTGCAAAATGGCATTTCCCATGGTGACATTGCCCATGGTGACATTGCCTATGGTGACACATCTCACGGTGACATTTCCCATGGTGACTTTGCTCAAGGTGACACACGACATTGTGCCAGTGCCCATGGTGACAGTGAACATTGTGATACTCGCAATGGTGACAGTGCTCATGGTGACAGCGCTCATGGTGGCAGTACCCAAGGTGACAGTGCTCACAGTGACAGTGCCCACTGTATGAGTGCCCATGTTGACAGTGCTCATGGTGACACTGACCATGGTGACATTGCCTATGGTGACAGTGCTCATGGTGACAGTGCCCATGGTGACACTGACCACAGTGAGAATGCTCACAGTGATAGTGCCAATGGTGCCAGCACTCATGTTGACAGCCCCCATTGTGCAAGGTGCCATGGTGACAGTGACCATGGTGAGAGATCTCACGGTGATAGCGCTCACGGTAATAGTCCTCATGGTGACAGTGCAAATGGTGACAATACACAGGGTGACAGTACACATGGTGAAAATACCCATGGTAGCAGTTCTTATAGTGACAGTGCTCATGGGGGATGTGCCCATGCTGACAGTGCTCATTGTGGCAGTGCTCATGGTGACAGTACCGATGAGGCCAGTGATTATGGTGATGGTGTTCCCAGTGGCTGTGCTCATGGAGATAGTGCTCACGGTGACCGTGCCCATGATGACAGTGCCCAGGGTGACAGTGCTCACGGGGAAATTGCCAATGATAACATTAACCATGGTGATAGTGCCCCTGGTGACACGGCCCACAGTGACATTGCTCATGGTGATAGTGCCATTGGTGACAGTGCTCACGGTGAAGTTGCCCATCCTGACAATGCTCATGGTATCATTGACCTTCGAGATAGTACCCATGTTGACAGTGCCCATGGTGACGTGCTCATGTTGACAGTGCTCAAAGTGATAGTGCCCATGGTGACATTGCCAAGAGTGACAGTGCCCATGCTGACAGTTCTCATTGTGATAGTGCCCATGGTGACAGTGCACATGGTGATACTTGCACTAGTGACAGTGCTCATGGTGACAGCGCTCATGGTTGCAGTACCCATGGTGACAGTGCTCAAAATGACAGTGACAGTGGTGGCAGTGAACATGGTGACAGTGCCCACGGTGACATTGCCTATAGTGACACTTCTCACAGTGACATTGCCCATGGTGACAGGGCTCATGTTGACGTGCTCATATTGACAGTGCTCACAGCGATAATGTCCATGGTGACATTGCCCATGTTGGAATTGCACACAATGCTATTTCCAACAGTGACAGTGCTCACGCTGAGAGTTGTCATGGTGATAGTGCCCATGGTGACAGTGCACATGGTCATACTGCCAATGGTTAAATTACTCATGGTGACAGTACTCATGGTGGCAGTACCCATGGTGACAGTGCTCAAAATGGCAGTTCCCATGGTGACATTGCCCATGGTGACGTTGCCTATGGTGACAATCCTCACGGTGACATTTCCCATGGTGACATGGCTCATGGTGACACACCACATTGTGCCAGTGCCCATGGTGACAGTGTTCACAGTGAAAGTGCTCTTGGAAATACTGTTTACTTTGAGAGTGCCCAAGGTGAAAATACACAAGGTGACATTACTCATTGAGAAATTGCCCATGGTTACAATTCTCATAGCAACAGTTATGGTGACAGTGCTCATGGTGGCACTGCCCTGGGTGACAGTGCTCGTGGTGTCAGTGCTCATGGTGACAGTGCTCATGATGAGAGTGCCTATGTTGTTAATTCCCATTGTGACACTTCTCACAGTGACACTGACAATGGTTACAGGTCACATGTTGGCCGTGCCCTTGGTGACAGTGCCCATGCAGACAGTACTTATGGTGACAGTGTTATCGGTGATAGTGCCCATGGTGAGAGTGCACATGGTGGTAGTGCACATGGTGGCACTGAAAAATGGTGACAGGTCTCATGGTGACAGTGCTCACGGTAAAAACCCATGCTGACAGTACTCACAGAGACACTGCTCATAGTGGCAGTAACCATGGTGACAGTTCGCACAGTGACAGTGCCCACTGTAGGAGTGCCCAGGGAGACATTGCTCATGGTGACACTGACCACGGTGACATTGCCTATGGTGACAGTGCTCATGGTGACAGAGCCCATGTTGACTCTGACCACAGTGAGAATGCTCACGGTGATAGTGCCAATGGTGACAGCACTCATGTTGACAGCACGCATTGTGCAAGGTGCCATGGTGACAGTGACCATGGTGAGAGATCTCACGGTGATAGCACTCACGGTAATAGTCCTGATGGTGACAGTGCAAATGGTGACAATACAGAGGGTGACAGTACTCATGGTGAAAATACCCATGCTAGCAGATCTCATAGTGACAGTGCTCATGGGGGAAGTGCCCATGCTGACAGTGCTCATTATGGCAGTGCTCATGGTGACAGTACCGATGAGGCCAGTGATTATGGTGATGGTGTTCACAGTGGCTGTGCTCATTGAGATAGTGCTCACGGTGACCGTGCCCATGATGACAGTGCCCAGGGTGACACTGCTCACGGGGAAAGTGCCAATGATAACATTAACCATGGTGATAGTGCCCCTGGTGACATGGCCCACAGTGACATTGCTCATGGTGATAGTGCCTTTGGTGACAGTGCTCATGGTGAAGTTGCCCTTCCTGACAATGCTCATGGTGACATTGCCCTTCGAGATAGTACCCATGTTGACAGTGCCCATGGTGATGTGCTCATGTTGACAGTGCTCACAGTGATAGTGCCCATGGTGACATTGCCCATGGTGGAAGTGCCCACGGTGCCCTTGCCAACAGTGACAGTGCCCACGCTGACAGTTCTCATTGTGATAGTGCCCATGGTGACAGTACACATGGTGATAATCGCAATGGTGACAGTGCTCATGGTGACAGTGCTCATGGTTGCAATACCCATGGTGACAGTGCTCAAAATGACAGTGACAGTGGTGGCAGTGACCATGGTGACAGTGCCCACGGTGACATCGCCTATAGTGACACTTCTCACGGTGACATTGCCAATGGTGACAGGGCTCATGTTGACGTGCTTATATTGACAGTGCTCACAGTGATAGTGCCCATGGTGACATTGCCCATGGTGGAATTGCACACAATGCCAGTTCCCACAGTGACAGTGCTCACGCTGAGAGTTGTCATGGTGATAGTGCCCATGGTGACAGTGCACATGGTCATACTGCCAATGGTGACAGTACTCATGGTTGCAGTACCCATGGTGACAGTGTGCAAAATGGCATTTCCCATGGTGACATTGCCCATGGTGACATTGCCTATGGTGACACATCTCACGGTGACATTTCCCATGGTGACTTTGCTCAAGGTGACACACGACATTGTGCCAGTGCCCATGGTGACAGTGAACATTGTGATACTCGCAATGGTGACAGTGCTCATGGTGACAGCGCTCATGGTGGCAGTACCCAAGGTGACAGTGCTCACAGTGACAGTGCCCACTGTATGAGTGCCCATGTTGACAGTGCTCATGGTGACACTGACCATGGTGACATTGCCTATGGTGACAGTGCTCATGGTGACAGTGCCCATGGTGACACTGACCACAGTGAGAATGCTCACAGTGATAGTGCCAATGGTGCCAGCACTCATGTTGACAGCCCCCATTGTGCAAGGTGCCATGGTGACAGTGACCATGGTGAGAGATCTCACGGTGATAGCGCTCACGGTAATAGTCCTCATGGTGACAGTGCAAATGGTGACAATACACAGGGTGACAGTACACATGGTGAAAATACCCATGGTAGCAGTTCTTATAGTGACAGTGCTCATGGGGGATGTGCCCATGCTGACAGTGCTCATTGTGGCAGTGCTCATGGTGACAGTACCGATGAGGCCAGTGATTATGGTGATGGTGTTCCCAGTGGCTGTGCTCATGGAGATAGTGCTCACGGTGACCATGCCCATGATGACAGTGCCCAGGGTGACAGTGCTCACGGGGAAATTGCCAATGATAACATTAACCATGGTGATAGTGCCCCTGGTGACACGGCCCACAGTGACATTGCTCATGGTGATAGTGCCATTGGTGACAGTGCTCACGGTGAAGTTGCCCATCCTGACAATGCTCATGGTATCATTGACCTTCGAGATAGTACCCATGTTGACAGTGCCCATGGTGACGTGCTCATGTTGACAGTGCTCAAAGTGATAGTGCCCATGGTGACATTGCCAAGAGTGACAGTGCCCATGCTGACAGTTCTCATTGTGATAGTGCCCATGGTGACAGTGCACATGGTGATACTTGCACTAGTGACAGTGCTCATGGTGACAGCGCTCATGGTTGCAGTACCCATGGTGACAGTGCTCAAAATGACAGTGACAGTGGTGGCAGTGAACATGGTGACAGTGCCCACGGTGACATTGCCTATAGTGACACTTCTCACAGTGACATTGCCCATGGTGACAGGGCTCATGTTGACGTGCTCATATTGACAGTGCTCACAGCGATAATGTCCATGGTGACATTGCCCATGTTGGAATTGCACACAATGCTATTTCCAACAGTGACAGTGCTCACGCTGAGAGTTGTCATGGTGATAGTGCCCATGGTGACAGTGCACATGGTCATACTGCCAATGGTTAAATTACTCATGGTGACAGTACTCATGGTGGCAGTACCCATGGTGACAGTGCTCAAAATGGCAGTTCCCATGGTGACATTGCCCATGGTGACGTTGCCTATGGTGACAATCCTCACGGTGACATTTCCCATGGTGACATGGCTCATGGTGACACACCACATTGTGCCAGTGCCCATGGTGACAGTGTTCACAGTGAAAGTGCTCTTGGAAATACTGTTTACTTTGAGAGTGCCCAAGGTGAAAATACACAAGGTGACATTACTCATTGAGAAATTGCCCATGGTTACAATTCTCATAGCAACAGTTATGGTGACAGTGCTCATGGTGGCACTGCCCTGGGTGACAGTGCTCGTGGTGTCAGTGCTCATGGTGACAGTGCTCATGATGAGAGTGCCTATGTTGTTAATTCCCATTGTGACACTTCTCACAGTGACACTGACAATGGTTACAGGTCACATGTTGGCCGTGCCCTTGGTGACAGTGCCCATGCAGACAGTACTTATGGTGACAGTGTTATCGGTGATAGTGCCCATGGTGAGAGTGCACATGGTGGTAGTGCACATGGTGGCACTGAAAAATGGTGACAGGTCTCATGGTGACAGTGCTCACGGTAAAAACCCATGCTGACAGTACTCACAGAGACACTGCTCATAGTGGCAGTAACCATGGTGACAGTTCGCACAGTGACAGTGCCCACTGTAGGAGTGCCCAGGGAGACATTGCTCATGGTGACACTGACCACGGTGACATTGCCTATGGTGACAGTGCTCATGGTGACAGAGCCCATGTTGACTCTGACCACAGTGAGAATGCTCACGGTGATAGTGCCAATGGTGACAGCACTCATGTTGACAGCACGCATTGTGCAAGGTGCCATGGTGACAGTGACCATGGTGAGAGATCTCACGGTGATAGCACTCTCGGTAATAGTCCTGATGGTGACAGTGCAAATGGTGACAATACAGAGGGTGACAGTACTCATGGTGAAAATACCCATGCTAGCAGTTCTCATAGTGACAGTGCTCATGGGGGAAGTGCCCATGCTGACAGTGCTCATTGTGGCAGTGCTCATGGTGACAGTACCGATGAGGCCAGTGATTATGGTGATGGTGTTCACAGTGGCTGTGCTCATGGAGATAGTGCTCACGGTGACCGTGCCCATGATGACAGTGCCCAGGGTGACAGTGCTCACGGGGAAAGTGCCAATGATAACATTAACCATGGTGATAGTGCCCCTGGTGACACGGCCCACAGTGACATTGCTCATGGTGATAGTGCCTTTGGTGACAGTGCTCATGGTGAAATTGCCCTTCCTGACAATGCTCATAGTGACATTGCGCTTCGAGATAGTACCCATGTTGACAGTGCCCATCCTGACGTGCTCATGTTGACAGTGCTCACAGTGATAGTGCCCACGGTGACACTGCCTATAGTGACACTTCTCACAGTGACATTGCCCATGGTGACAGGGCTCATGTTGACGTGCTCCTATTGACAGTGCTCACAGCGATAATGTCCATGGTGACATTGCCCATGGTGGAATTGCACACAATGCCATTTCCAACAGTGTCAGTGCTCACGCAGACAGTTGTCATGGTGATAGTGCCCATGGTGACAGTGCACATGGTCATACTGCCAATGGTTAAATTACTCATGGTGACAGTACTCATGGTGGCAGTACCCATGGTGACAGTGCTCAAAATGGCAGTTCCCATGGTGACATTGCCCATGGTGACATTGCCTATGGTGACACTTCTCATGGTGACATTTCCCATGGTGACATGGCTCATGGTGACCCACCACATTGTGCTAGTGCCCATGGTGACAGTGCTCATGGTTGCAATACCCATGGTGACAGTGCTCAAAATGACAGTGACAGTGGTGGCAGTGACCATGGTGACAGTGCCTACGGTGACATCGCCTATAGTGACACTTCTCACGGTGACATTGCCAATGGTGACAGGGCTCATGTTGACGTGCTTATATTGACAGTGCTCACAGTGATAGTGCCCATGGTGACATTGCCCATGGTGGAATTGCACACAATGCCAGTTCCCACTGTGACAGTGCTCACGCTGAGAGTTGTCATGGTGATAGTGCCCATGGTGACAGTGCACATGGTCATACTGCCAATGGTTAAATTACTCATGGTGACAGTACTCATGGTTGCAGTACCCATGGTGACAGTGCTCAAAATGGCAGTTCCCATGGTGACATTGCCCATGGTGACATTGCCTATGGTGACACTTCTCACGGTGACATTTCCCATGGTGACATGGCTCATGGTGACACACCACATTGTGCCAGTGCCCATGGTGACAGTGCCCTTGGTGACAGTACACATGGTGATACTGCTCCATGTGATAGTGCCCTTGGGGACCCTGAGCATGGTGACAGTTCTCACGGTGACAGTGCCTATGGTGACAATGCTCATGGTGACAGTGCCCATGGTGACCGTTCTCACGTTCATAGTGCCCATGGTGACAGTTCGTATGGTGAAAGTGCTCATGATGAGAGTGCCCATGTTGGTAGTTCCATTGGTGACTGTGCTCACAGTGATAGTGACCATGGTAAGATTGCAGATGGTGGCTGTGCCATTGCCCATGATGAGAGTACTCATGGTGGCAGTGCTCATGGTGATAGTGTCCAAGGTGACAGTGCACATGGTTTTAATGCACATGGTGGCACAGAAAAATAGTTATAG
Organism: Mesoplodon mirus; assembly: GCF_964341445.2. NCBI lineage: Eukaryota > Metazoa > Chordata > Mammalia > Artiodactyla > Ziphiidae > Mesoplodon > Mesoplodon mirus. Next base: position 106,669,791 of record NC_138976.1, on the reverse strand, counting down.
TGCCCATGGTGACAGTGCTCATGTTGACAGTGCACAATGTGACAACCCATGCTGACAGTGCTCACGGTGACTGGGCTCATGGTTGCATTACCCATTGTGACAGTGCTCACAGTTACAATGCTCATGTTAACTGTGCTCACTCTGATAGTGTCTATGGTGACAGTGATCACAGTGATAGTGCCGATGGTGATAGTGCTAGGGTGATAGTGCCCATGATTAAGGTCCCCATGGTGACAGTGCTCACGGTCATAGTGAGCATAGTGATAGTGCAATTGTTGACCGTGACCACGCTGAGAGTACAAATGGTGATAATTCTCAAGTTGGTAGTGTCCATGGTGGCAGTGCCCATGGACACCACCATCAAAGTGATATTGCTCACTGTGACAGGGCCCAATTAGACAGTGCAAACCGTGACTTTGCCTATCGTGACAGTGTTCACAGTGACAAATTCCATCGTGACAGTGACCACGTTGACAGTTCTAATGCTGATAGTGCCCATGGCAATAATACCCATGGTGAGAGTCCTCACGCTGATAGTGCCCATGGTGACATTTCCCATTCTGAAAGTGCTCATGATGACAGTGCCAATGTTGGTAATTCCCATGGTGACACTTCTAACAGTGATACTGACAATGCTTACAGTTCACATGTTGGCCGTGCCCTTGGTGACATTGCCCATGAAGACAGTACTTATGGTGACAGTGTTCTTGGTGATAGTGCCCATGGTGAGAGTGGACATGGTGGTAGTGCACATGGTGGCACTGAAAAATAGTGACAGGACTCATGGTGACAGTGCTCAGGGTAAAAACCCATGCTGACAGTACTCACAGAGACACTGTTCATGGTGGCAGTACCCAAGGTGACAGTGCTCACAGTGACAGTGCCCACTGTATGAGTGCCCATGTTGACAGTGCTCATGGTGACACTGACCATGGTGACATTGTCTATGGTGACGGTGCTCATGGTGACAGTGCCCATGGTGACACTGACCACAGTGAGAATGCTCACAGTGATAGTGCCAATGGTGCCAGCACTCATGTTGACAGCCCCCATTGTGCAAGGTGCCATGGTGACAGTGACCATGGTGAGAGATCTCACGGTGATAGCGCTCACGGTAATAGTCCTCATGGTGACAGTGCAAATGGTGACAATACACAGGGTGACAGTACACATGGTGAAAATACCCATGGTAACAGTTCTCATAGTGACAGTGCTCATGGGGGAAGTGCCCATGGTGACAGTGCTCATTGTGGCAGTGCTCATGGTGACAGTACCGATGAGGCCAGTGATTATGGTGATGGTGTTCACAGTGGCTGTGCTCATGGAGATAGTGCTCACGGTGACCGTGCCCATGATGACAGTGCCCAGGGTGACAGTGCTCACGAGGAAAGTGCCAATGATAACATTAACCATGGTGATAGTGCCCCTGGTGACACGGCCCACAGTGACATTGCTCATGGTGATAGTGCCATTGGTGACAGTGCTCACGGTGAAGTTGCCCATCCTGACAATGCTCATGGTGACATTGACCTTCGAGATTGTACCCATGTTGACAGTGCCCATGGTGACGTGCTCATGTTGACAGTGCTCAAAGTGATAGTGCCCATGGTGACATTGCCAAGAGTGACAGTGCCCACGCTGACAGTTCTCATTGTGATAGTGCCCATGGTGACAGTGCACATGGTGATACTTGCAATGGTGACAGTGCTCATGGTGACAGCGCTCATGGTTGCAGTACCCATGGTGACAGTGCTCAAAATGACAGTGACAGTGGTGGCAGTGACCATGGTGACAGTGCCCACGGTGACATTGCCTATAGTGACACTTCTCACAGTGACATTGCCCATGGTGACAGGGCTCATGTTGACGTGCTCCTATTGACAGTGCTCACAGCGATAATGTCCATGGTGACATTGCCCATGGTGGAATTGCACACAATGCCATTTCCAACAGTGACAGTGCTCACGCTGAGAGTTGTCATGGTGATAGTGCCCATGGTGACAGTGCACATGGTCATACTGCCAATGGTTAAATTACTCATGGTGACAGTACTCATGGTTGCAGTACCCATGGTGACAGTGCTCAAAATGGCAGTTCCCATGGTGACATTGCCCATGGTGACATTGCCTATGGTGACACTTCTCACGGTGACATTTCCCATGGTGACATGGCTCATGGTGACACACCACATTGTGCCAGTGCCCATGGTGACAGTGTTCACAGTGAACGTGCTCATGGTAATACTGTTTACTTTGAGAGTGCCCAAGGTGAAAATACACATGGTGACATTACTCATTGAGAAATTGCCCATGGTTACAATTCTCATAGCAACAGTTATGGTGACAGTGCTCATGGTGGCACTGCCCTGGGTGACAGTGCTCGTGGTGTCAGTGCTCATGGTGACAGTGCTCATGATGAGAGTGCCTATGTTGTTAATTCCCATGGTGACACTTCTCACAGTGACACTGACAATGGTTACAGGTCACATGTTGGCCGTGCCCTTGGTGACAGTGCCCATGCAGACAGTACTTATGGTGACAGTGTTATCGGTGATAGTGCCCATGGTGAGAGTGCACATGGTGGTAGTGCACATGGTGGCACTGAAAAATGGTGACAGGTCTCATGGTGACAGTGCTCACGGTAAAAACCCATGCTGACAGTACTCACAGAGACACTGCTCATAGTGGCAGTAACCATGGTGACAGTTCGCACAGTGACAGTGCCCACTGTAGGAGTGCCCATGGAGACATTGCTCATGGTGACACTGACCACGGTGACATTGCCTATGGTGACAGTGCTCATGGTGACAGAGCCCATGTTGACTCTGGCCACAGTGAGAATGCTCACGGTGATAGTGCCAATGGTGACAGCACTCATGTTGACAGCACGCATTGTGCAAGGTGCCATGGTGACAGTGACCATGGTGAGAGATCTCACGGTGATAGCACTCACGGTAATAGTCCTGATGGTGACAGTGCAAATGGTGACAATACAGAGGGTGACAGTACTCATGGTGAAAATACCCATGCTAGCAGTTCTCATAGTGACAGTGCTCATGGGGGAAGTGCCCATGCTGACAGTGCTCATTGTGGCAGTGCTCATGGTGACAGTACCGATGAGGCCAGTGATTATGGTGATGGTGTTCACAGTGGCTGTGCTCATGGAGATAGTGCTCACGGTGACCGTGCCCATGATGACAGTGCCCAGGGTGACAGTGCTCACGGGGAAAGTGCCAATGATAACATTAACCATGGTGATAGTGCCCCTGGTGACATGGCCCACAGTGACATTGCTCATGGTGATAGTGCCATTGGTGACAGTGCTCACGGTGAAGTTGCCCATCCTGACAATGCTCATGGTGACATTGACCTTCGAGATAGTACCCATGTTGACAGTGCCCATGATGACGTGCTCATGTTGACAGTGCTCAAAGTGATAGTGCCCATGGTGACATTGCCAAGAGTGACAGTGCCCATGCTGACAGTTGTCATTGTGATAGTGCCCATGGTGACAGTGCACATGGTGATACTTGCAATGGTGACAGTGCTCATGGTGACAGCGCTCATGGTTGCAGTACCCATGGTGACAGTGCTCAAAATGACAGTGACAGTGGTGGCAGTGACCATGGTGACAGTGCCCACGGTGACATTGCTTATAGTGACACTTCTCACAGTGACATTGCCCATGGTGACAGGGCTCATGTTGACGTGCTCATATTGACAGTGCTCACAGCGATAATGTCCATGGTGACATTGCCCATGGTGGAATTGCACACAATGCCATTTCCAACAGTGACAGTGCTCACGCTGAGAGTTGTCATGGTGATAGTGCCCATGACAGTGCACATGGTCATACTGCCAATGGTTAAATTACTCATGGTGACAGTACTCATGGTGGCAGTACCCATGGTGACAGTGCTCAAAATGGCAGTTCCCATGGTGACATTGCCCATGGTGACATTGCCTATGGTGACACTTCTCACGGTGACATTTCCCATGGTGACATGGCTCATGGTGACACACCACATTGTGCCAGTGCCCATGGTGACAGTGCTCATGGTTGCAATACCCATGGTGACAGTGCTCAAAATGACAGTGACAGTGGTGGCAGTGACCATGGTGCCAGTGCCCACGGTGACATCGCCTATAGTGACACTTCTCACGGTGACATTGCCAATGGTGACAGGGCTCATGTTGACGTGCTTATATTGACAGTGCTCACAGTGATAGTGCCCCTGGTGACATTGCCCATGGTGGAATTGCACACAATGCCAGTTCCCACAGTGGCAGTGCTCACGCTGAGAGTTGTCATGGTGATAGTGCCCATGGTGACAGTGCACATGGTCATACTGCCAATGGTGACAGTACTCATGGTTGCAGTACCCATGGTGACAGTGTGCAAAATGGCATTTCCTATGGTGACATTGCCCATGGTGACATTGCCTATGGTGACACATCTCACGGTGACATTTCCCATGGTGACATTGCTCAAGGTGACACACGACAATGTGCCAGTGCCCATGGTGACAGTGCACATTGTGATACTCGCAAAGGTGACAGTGCTCATGGTGACAGCGCTCATGGTTGCAGTACCCATGGTGACAGTGCTCAAAATGATAGTGACAGTGGTGGCAGTGACCATGGTGACAGTGCCCACGATGACATTGCCTATAGTGACACTTCTCACTGTGACATTGCCCATGGTGACAGGGCTCATGTTGACGTGCTCCTATTGACAGTGCTCATAACGATAATGTCCATGGTGACAATGACCATGGTGGAATTGCACACAATGCCAGTTCCCACAGTGACAGTGCTCATGCTGAGAGTTGTCATGGTGATAGTGCCCGTGGTGAAAGTGCACATGGTCATACTGCCAATGGTAAATTTACTCATGGTGACAGTACTCATGGTGGCAGTACCCATGGTGAGAGTGCTCTAAATGGCAGTTCCCATGGTGACATTGCCAATGGTGACATTGCCTATGGTGACAATTCTCACGTTGACATTTCCCATGGTGACATGGCTCATGGTGACACACCACATTGTGCCAGTGCCCTTGGTGACAGTGTTCACAGTGAAAGTGCTCATGGTAATACTGTTTACGTTGAGAGTGCCCAAGGTGAAAATACACATGGTGACATTACTCATTGAGAAATTGCCCATGGTTACAATTCTCATAGCAACAGTTATGGTGACAGTGCTCTTGGTGGAACTGCCCTGGGTGGCAGTGCTCGTGGTGTCAGTGCTCATGATGGCAGTTCCCATGGTGAGAGTACCGATGGGGCAGTGCACATGGTGACAGTGCCCATGGTAACAGTGCTTACGGTGATATGACCCATGGTTACAGTTATCATGATTGTGGTACCGATGCTGATAATGCTCCCGGAGTTAGTGCCCATGGTTAAGGTGCCCATGGTGAGAGTGTTCAGAGTAATAGTGAGCATAGTGATAGTGTACTTGGTGACCGTGCCCATGGTGACAGTGCCCTTGGTGACAGTACACATGGTGATACTGCTCCATGTGATAGTGCCCTTGGGGACCCTGAGCATGGTGACAGTTCTCACGGTGACAGTGCCTATGGTGACAATGCTCATGGTGACAGTGCCCATGGTGACCGTTCTCATGTTCATAGTACCCATGGTGAGAGTTCGTATGGTGAAAGTGCTCATGATGAGAGTGCCCATGTTGGTAGTTCCATTGGTGACTGTGCTCACAGTGATAGTGACCATGGTAAGATTGCAGATGGTGGCTGTGACATTGCCCATGATGAGATTACTCATGGTGACAGTGCTCATGGTGATAGTGTCCAAGGTGACTGTGCACATGGTTTTAATGCACATGGTGGCACAGAAAAATAGTTATAGTGCCTATGGTGACAGTGCTCATGTTGACAGTGCACAATGTGACAACCCATGCTGACAGTGCTCACGGTGACTGGGCTCATGGTTGCATTACCCATTGTGACAGTGCTCACAGTTACAATGCTCATGTTAACTGTGCTCACTCTGATAGTGTCTATGGTGACAGTGATCACAGTGATAGTGCCGATGGTGATAGTGCTAGGGTGATAGTGGCCATGATTAAGGTGCCCATGCTGACAGTGCTCACGGTCATAGTGAGCATAGTGATAGTGCAATTGTTGACCGTGACCACGCTGAGAGTACAAATGGTGATAATTCTCAAGGTGGTAGTGTCCATGGGGGCAGTGCCCATGGACACCACCATCAAAGTGATATTGCTCACTGTGACAGGGCCCAAGTGCACAGTGCAAACCGTGACTTTGCCTATCGTGACAGTGCTCACAGTGACAAATTCCATCGTGACAGTGACCACGTTGACAGTTCTAATGCTGATAGTGCCCATGGCAATAATACCCATGGTGAGAGTCCTCACGCTGATAGTGCCCATGGTGACATTTCCCATTCTGAAAGTGCTCATGATGACAGTGCCAATGTTGGTAATTCCCATGGTGACACTTCTAACAGTGATACTGACAATGGTTACAGTTCACATGTTGGCCGTGCCCTTGGTGACAGTGCCCATGAAGACAGTACTTATGGTGACAGTGTTCTTGGTGATAGTGCCCATGGTGAGAGTGGACATGGTGGTAGTGCACATGGTGGCACTGAAAAATAGTGACAGGACTCATGGTGACAGTGCTCACGGTAAAAACCCATGCTGACAGTACTCACAGAGACACTGTTCATGGTGGCAGTACCCAAGTTGACAGTGCTCACAGTGACAGTGCCCACTGTATGAGTGCCCATGTTGACAGTGCTCATGGTGACACTGACCATGGTGACATTGCCTATGGTGACAGTGCTCATGGTGACAGTGTCCATGGTGACACGGACCACAGTAAGAATGCTCACAGTGATAGTGCCAATGGTGCCAGCACTCATGTTGACAGCCCCCATTGTGCAAGGTGCCATGGTGACAGTGACCATGGTGAGAGATCTCACGGTGATAGTGCTCACGGTAATAGTCCTCATGGTGACAGTGCAAATGGTGACAATACACAGGGTGACAGTACACATGGTGAAAATACCCATGGTAGCAGTTCTCATAGTGACAGTGCTCATGGGGGATGTGCCCATGCTGACAGTGCTCATTGTGGCAGTGCTCATGATGACAGTACCGATGAGGCCCGTGATTATGGTGATGGTGTTCACAGTGGCTGTGCTCATGGAGATAGTGCTCACGGTGACCGTGCCCATGATGACAGTACCCAGGGTGACAGTGCTCACGGGGAAAGTGCCAATGATAACATTAACCATGGTGATAGTGCCCCTGGTGACACGGCCCACAGTGACATTGCTCATGGTGATAGTGCCATTGGTGACAGTGCTCACGGAGAAGTTGCCCATCCTGACAATGCTCATGGTGACATTGACCTTCGAGATAGTACCCATGTTGACAGTGCCCATGGTGACGTGCTCATGTTGACATTGCTCAAAGTGATAGTGCCCATGGTGACATTGCCAAGAGTGACAGTGCCCATACTGACAGTTCTCATTGTGATAGTGCCCATGGTGACAGTGCACATGGTGATACTTGCAATGGTGACAGTGCTCATGGTGACAGCGCTCATGGTTGCAGTACCCATGGTGACAGTGCTCAAAATGACAGTGACAGTGGTGGCAGTGACCATGGTGACAGTGCCCACGGTGACATTGCCTATAGTGACACTTCTCACAGTGACATTGCCCATGGTGACAGGGCTCATGTTGACGTGCTCATATTGACAGTGCTCACAGCGATAATGTCCATGGTGACATTGCCCATGGTGGAATTGCACACAATGCCATTTCCAACAGTGACAGTGCTCACGCTGAGAGTTGTCATGGTGATAGTGCCCATGGTGTCAGTGCACATGGTCATACTGCCAATGGTTAAATTACTCATGGTGACAGTACTCATGGTTGCAGTACCCATGGTGACAGTGCTCAAAATGGCAGTTCCCATGGTGACATTGCCCATGGTGACATTGTCTATGGTGACACTTCTCACGGTGACATTTCCCATGGTGACATGGCTCATGGTGACACACCACATTGTGCCAGTGCCCATGGTGACAGTGTTCACAGCGAAAGTGCTCATGGTAATACTGTTTACTTTGAGAGTGCCCAAGGTGAAAATACACAAGGTGACATTACTCATTGAGAAATTGCCCATGGTTACAATTCTCATAGCAACAGTTATGGTGACAGTGCTCATGGTGGCACTGCCCTGGGTGACAGTGCTCGTGGTGTCAGTGCTCATGGTGACAGTGCTCATGATGAGAGTGCCTATGTTGTTAATTCCCATGGTGACATTTCTCACAGTGACACTGACAATGGTTACAGGTCACATGTTGGCCGTGCCCTTGGTGACAGTGCCCATGCAGACAGTACTTATGGTGACAGTGTTATCGGTGATAGTGCCCATGGTGAGAGTGCACATGGTGGTAGTGCACATGGTGGCACTGAAAAATGGTGACAGGGCTCATGGTGACAGTGCTCACGGTAAAAACCCATGCTGACAGTACTCACAGAGACACTGCTCATAGTGGCAGTAACCATGGTGACAGTTCGCACAGTGACAGTGCCCACTGTAGGAGTGCCCATGGAGACATTGCTCATGGTGACACTGACCACGGTGACATTGCCTATGGTGACAGTGCTCATGGTGACAGAGCCCATGTTGACTCGGACCACAGTGAGAATGCTCACGGTGATAGTGCCAATGGTGACAGCACTCATGTTGACAGCACGCATTGTGCAAGGTGCCATGGTGACAGTGACCATGGTGAGAGATCTCACGGTGATAGCACTCACGGTAATAGTCCTGATGGTGACAGTGCAAATGGTGACAATACAGAGGGTGACAGTACTCATGGTGAAAATACCCATGCTAGCAGTTCTCATAGTGACAGTGCTCATGGGGGAAGTGCCCATGCTGACAGTGCTCATTGTGGCAGTGCTCATGGTGACAGTACCGATGAGGCCAGTGATTATGGTGATGGTGTTCACAGTGGCTGTGCTCATGGAGATAGTGCTCACGGTGACCGTGCCCATGATGACAGTGCCCAGGGTGACAGTGCTCACGGGGAAAGTGCCAATGATAACATTAACCATGGTGATAGTGCCCCTGGTGACACGGCCCACAGTGACATTGCTCATGGTGATAGTGCCTTTGGTGACAGTGCTCATGGTCAAATTGCCCTTCCTGACAATGCTCATGGTGACATTGCCCTTCGAGATAGTACCCATGTTGACAGTGACCATGGTGACGTGCTCATGTTGACAGTGCTCACAGTGATAGTGCCCATGGTGACATTGCCCATGGTGGAAGTGCCCACGGTGCCCTTGCCAACAGTGACAGTGCCCACGCTGACAGTTCTCATTATGATAGTGCCCATGGTGACAGTACACATGGTGATAATCGCAATGGTGACAGTGCTCATGGTGACAGTGCTCATGGTTGCAATACCCATGGTGACAGTGCTCAAAATGACAGTGACAGTGGTGGCAGTGACCATGGTGACAGTGCCCACGGTGACATCGCCTATAGTGACACTTCTCACGGTGACATTGCCAATGGTGACAGGGCTCATGTTGACGTGCTTATATTGACAGTGCTCACAGTGATAGTGCCCATGGTGACATTGCCCATGGTGGAATTGCACACAATGCCAGTTCCCACAGTGACAGTGCTCACGCTGAGAGTTGTCATGGTGATAGTGCCCATGGTGACAGTGCACATGGTCATACTGCCAATGGTGACAGTACTCATGGTTGCAGTACCCATGGTGACAGTGTGCAAAATGGCATTTCCCATGGTGACATTGCCCATGGTGACATTGCCTATGGTGACACATCTCACGGTGACATTTCCCATGGTGACATTGCTCAAGGTGACACACGACATTGTGACAGTGCCCATGGTGACAGTGCACATTGTGATACTCGCAATGGTGACAGTGCTCATGGTGACAGCGCTCATGGTGGCAGTACCCAAGGTGACAGTGCTCACAGTGACAGTGCCCACTGTATGAGTGCCCATGTTGACAGTGCTCATGGTGACACTGACCATGGTGACATTGTCTGTGGTGACAGTGCTCATGGTGACAGTGCACATGGTGACACTGACCACAGTGAGAATGCTCACAGTGATAGTGCCAATGGTGCCAGCACTCATGTTGACAGCCCCCATTGTGCAAGGTGCCATGGTGACAGTGACCATGGTGAGAGATCTCACGGTGATAGCGCTCACGGTAATAACCCTCATGGTGACAGTGCAAATGGTGACAATACACAGGGTGACAGTACACATGGTGAAAATACCCATGGTAGCAGTTCTCATAGTGACAGTGCTCATGGGGGAAGTGCCCATGGTGACAGTGCTCATTGTGGCAGTGCTCATGGTGACAGTACCGATGAGGCCAGTGATTATGGTGATGGTGTTCACAGTGGCTGTGCTCATGGAGATAGTGCTCACGGTGACCGTGCCCATGATGACAGTGCCCAGGGTGACAGTGCTCACGAGGAAAGTGCCAATGATAACATTAACCATGGTGATAGTGCCCCTGGTGACACGGCCCACAGTGACATTGCTCATGGTGATAGTGCCATTGGTGACAGTGCTCACGGTGAAGTTGCCCATCCTGACAATGCTCATGGTGACATTGACCTTCGAGATAGTACCCATGGTGACAGTGCCTATGGTGACGTGCTCATGTTGACAGTGCTCAAAGTGATAGTGCCCATGGTGACATTGCCAAGAGTGACAGTGCCCATGCTGACAGTTGTCATTGTGATAGTGCCTATGGTGACAGTGCACATGGTGATACTTGCAATGGTGACAGTGCTCATGGTGACAGCGCTCATGGTTGCAGTACCCATGGTGACAGTGCTCAAAATGACAGTGACAGTGGTGGCAGTGACGATGGTGACAGTGCCCACGGTGACATTGCCTTTAGTGACACTTCTCACAGTGACATTGCCCATGGTGACAGGGCTCATGTTGACGTGCTCATATTGACAGTGCTCACAGCGATAATGTCCATGGTGACATTGCCCATGGTGGAATTGCACACAATGCCATTTCCAACAGTGACAGTGCTCACGCTGAGAGTTGTCATGGTGATAGTGCCCATGGTGACAGTGCACATGGTCATACTGCCAATGGTTAAATTACTCATGGTGACAGTACTCATGGTTGCAGTACCCATGGTGACAGTGCTCAAAATGGCAGTTCCCATGGTGACATTGCCCATGGTGACATTGCCTATGGTGACACTTCTCACGGTGACATTTCCCATGGTGACATGGCTCATGGTGACACACCACATTTTGCCAGTGCCCATGGTGACAGTGCTCATGGTTGCAATACCCATGGTGACAGTGCTCAAAATGACAGTGACAGTGGTGGCAGTGACCATGGTGACAGTGCCCACGGTGACATCGCCTATAGTGACACTTCTCACGGTGACATTGCCAATGGTGACAGGGCTCATGTTGACGTGCTTATATTGACAGTGCTCACAGTGATAGTGCTCCTGGTGACATTGCCCATGGTGGAATTGCACAGAATGCCAGTTCCCACAGTGGCAGTGCTCACGCTGAGAGTTGTCATGGTGATAGTGCCCATGGTGACAGTGCACATGGTCATAATGCCAATGGTGACAGTACTCATGGTTCCAGTACCCATGGTGACAGTGTGCAAAATGGCATTTCCTAGGTGACATTGCCCATGGTGACATTACCTATGGTGACACATCTCACGGTGACATTTCCCATGGTGACATTGCTCAAGGTGACACACGACAATGTGCCAGTGCCCATGGTGACAGTGCACATTGTGATACTCGCAATGGTGACAGTGCTCATGGTGACAGCGCTCATGGTTGCAGTACCCATGGTGACAGTGCTCAAAATGATAGTGACAGTGGTGGCAGTGACCATGGTGACAGTGCCCACGATGACATTGCCTATAGTGACACTTCTCACTGTGACATTGCCCATGGTGACAGGGCTCATGTTGACGTGTTCATTTTGACAGTGCTCATAACGATAATGTCCATGGTGACAATGACCATGGTGGAATTGCACACAATGCCAGTTCCCACAGTGACAGTGCTCATGCTGAGAGTTGTCATGGTGATAGTGCCCGTGGTGAAAGTGCACATGGTCATACTGCCAATGGTAAATTTACTCATGGTGACAGTACTCATGGTGGCAGTACCCATGGTGACAGTGCTCTAAATGGCAGTTCCCATGGTGACATTGCCCATGGTGACATTGCCTATGGTGACAATTCTCACGTTGACATTTCCCATGGTGACATGGCTCATGGTGACACACCACATTGTGCCAGTGCCCTTGGTGACAGTGTTCACAGTGAAAGTGCTCATGGTAATACTGTTTACGTTGAGAGTGCCCAAGGTGAAAATACACATGGTGACATTACTCATTGAGAAATTGCCCATGGTTACAATTCTCATAGCAACAGTTATGGTGACAGTGCTCTTGGTGGAACTGCCCTGGGTGGCAGTGCTCGTGGTGTCAGTGCTCATGGTGGCAGTTCCCATGGTGAGAGTACCGATGGGGCAGTGCACATGGTGACAGTGCCCATGGTAACCGTGCTTACGGTGATATGACCCATGGTTACAGTTATCATGATTGTGGTACCGATGCTGATAATGCTCCCGGAGTTAGTGCCCATGGTTAAGGTGCCCATGGTGACAGTGTTCACAGTAATAGTGAGCATAGTGATAGTGTACTTGGTGACCGTGCCCATGGTGACAGTGCCCTTGGTGACAGTACACATGGTGATACTGCTCCATGTGATAGTGCCCTTGGGGACCCTGAGCATGGTGACAGTTCTCACGGTGACAGTGCCTTTGGTGACAATGCTCATGGTGACAGTGCCCATGGTGACCGTTCTCATGTTCATAGTACCCATGGTGACAGTTCGTATGGTGAAAGTGCTCATGATGAGAGTGCCCATGTTGGTAGTTCCATTGGTGACTGTGCTCACAGTGATAGTGACCATGGTAAGATTGCAGATGGTGGCTGTGCCATTGCCCATGATGAGAGTACTCATGGTGCCAGTGCTCATGGTGATAGTGTCCAAGGTGACAGTGCACATGGTTTTAATGCACATGGTGGCACAGAAAAATAGTTATAGTGCCCATGGTGACAGTGCTCATGTTGACAATGCACAATGTGACAACCCATGCTGACAGTGCTCACGGTGACTGGGCTCATGGTTGCATTACCCATTGTGACAGTGCTCACAGTTACAATGCTCATGTTAACTGTGCTCACTCTGATAGTGTCTATGGTGACAGTGATCACAGTGATAGTGCCGATGGTGATAGTGCTAGGGTGATAGTGCCCATGATTAAGGTGCCCATGGTGACAGTGCTCACGGTCATAGTGAGCATAGTGGTAGTGCACTTGTTGACCGTGACCACGCTGAGAGTACAAATAGTGATAATTCTCAAGTTGGTAGTGTTCATGGTGGCAGTGCCCATGGACACCACCATCAAAGTGATATTGCTCACTGTGACAGGGCCCAAGTGGACAGTGCAAACCGGGACTTTGCCTATCGTGACAGTGCTCACAGTGACAAATTCCATCGTGACAGTGACCACGTTGACAGTTCTAAGTCTGATAGTGCCCATGGCAATAATACCCATGGTGAGAGTCCTCACGCTGATAGTGCCCATGGTGACATTTCCCATTCTGAAAGTGCTCATGATGACAGTGCCAATGTTGGTAATTCCCATGGTGACACTTCTAACAGTGATACTGACAATGGTTACAGTTCACATGTTGGCCGTGCCCTTGGTGACAGTGCCCATGAAGACAGTACTTATGGTGACAGTGTTCTTGGTGATAGTGCCCATGGTGAGAGTGGACATGGTGGTAGTGCACATGGTGGCACTGAAAAATTGTGACAGGACTCATGGTGACAGTTGTCACGGTAAAAACCCATGCTGACAGTACTCACAGAGACACTGTTCATGGTGGCAGTACCCAAGGTGACAGTGCTCACAGTGACAGTGCCCACTGTATGAGTGCCCATGTTGACAGTGCTCATGGAGACACTGACCATGGTGACATTGCCTATGGTGACAGTGCTCATGGTGACAGTGCCCATGGTGACACGGACCACAGTGAGAATGCTCACAGTGATAGTGCCAATGGTGCCAGCACTCATGTTGACAGCCCCCATTGTGCAAGGTGCCATGGTGACAGTGACCATGGTGAGAGATCTCACGGTGATAGCGCTCACGGTAATAGTCCTCATGGTGACAGTGCAAATGGTGACAATACACAGGGTGACAGTACACATGGTGAAAATACCCATGGTAGCAGTTCTCATAGTGACAGTGCTCATGGGGGATGTGCCCATGCTGACAGTGCTCATTGGGGCAGTGCTCATGATGACAGTACCGATGAGGCCCGTGATTATGGTGATGGTGTTCACAGCGGCTGTGCTCATGGAGATAGTGCTCACGGTGACCGTGCCCATGATGACAGTACCCAGGGTGACAGTGCTCACGGGGAAAGTGCCAATGATAACATTAACCATGGTGATAGTGCCCCTGGTGACACGGCCCACAGTGACATTGCTCATGGTGATAGTGCCATTGGTGACAGTGCTCACGGAGAAGTTGCCCATCCTGACAATGCTCATGGTGACATTGACCTTCGAGATAGTACCCATGTTGACAGTGCCCATGGTGACGTGCTCATGTTGACAGTGCTCAAAGTGATAGTGCCCATGGTGACATTGCCAAGAGTGACAGTGCCCATGCTGACAGTTCTCATTGTGATAGTGCCCATGGTGACAGTGCACATGGTGATACTTGCAATGGTGACAGTGCTCATGGTGACAGCGCTCATGGTTGCAGTACCCATGGTGACAGTGCTCAAAATGACAGTGACAGTGGTGGCAGTGACCATGGTGACAGTGCCCACGGTGACATTGCCTATAGTGACACTTCTCACAGTGACATTGCCCATGGTGACAGGGCTCATGTTGACGTGCTCATATTGACAGTGCTCACAGCGATAATGTCCATGGTGACATTGCCCATGGTGGAATTGCACACAATGCCATTTCCAACAGTGACAGTGCTCACGCTGAGAGTTGTCATGGTGATAGTGCCCATGGTGACAGTGCACATGGTCATACTGCCAATGGTTAAATTACTCATGGTGACAGTACTCATGGTTGCAGTACCCATGGTGACAGTGCTCAAAATGGCAGTTCCCATGGTGACATTGCCCATGGTGACATTGTCTATGGTGACACTTCTCACGGTGACATTTCCCATGGTGACATGGCTCATGGTGACACACCACATTGTGCCAGTGCCCATGGTGACAGTGTTCACAGCGAAAGTGCTCATGGTAATACTGTTTACTTTGAGAGTGCCCAAGGTGAAAATACACATGGTGACATTACTCATTGAGAAATTGCCCATGGTTACAATTCTCATAGCAACAGTTGTGGTGACAGTGCTCATGGTGGCACTGCCCTGGGTGACAGTGCTCGTGGTGTCAGTGCTCATGGTGACAGTGCTCATGATGAGAGTGCCTATGTTGTTAATTCCCATGGTGACATTTCTCACAGTGACACTGACAATGGTTACAGGTCACATGTTGGCCGTGCCCTTGGTGACAGTGCCCATGCAGACAGTACTTATGGTGACAGTGTTATCGGTGATAGTGCCCATGGTGAGAGTGCACATGGTGGTAGTGCACATGGTGGCACTGAAAAATGGTGACAGGGCTCATGGTGACAGTGCTCACGGTAAAAACCCATGCTGACAGTACTCACAGAGACACTGCTCATAGTGGCAGTAACCATGGTGACAGTTCGCACAGTGACAGTGCCCACTGTAGGAGTGCCCATGGAGACATTGCTCATGGTGACACTGACCACGGTGACATTGCCTATGGTGACAGTGCTCATGGTGACAGAGCCCATGTTGACTCTGACCACAGTGAGAATGCTCACGGTGATAGTGCCAATGGTGACAGCACTCATGTTGACAGCACGCATTGTGCAAGGTGCCATGGTGACAGTGACCATGGTGAGAGATCTCACGGTGATAGCACTCACGGTAATAGTCCTGATGGTGACAGTGCAAATGGTGACAATACAGAGGGTGACAGTACTCATGGTGAAAATACCCATGCTAGCAGTTCTCATAGTGACAGTGCTCATGGGGGAAGTGCCCATGCTGACAGTGCTCATTGTGGCAGTGCTCATGGTGACAGTACCGATGAGGCCAGTGATTATGGTGATGGTGTTCACAGTGGCTGTGCTCATGGAGATAGTGCTCACGGTGACCGTGCCCATGATGACAGTGCCCAGGGTGACAGTGCTCACGGGGAAAGTGCCAATGATAACATTAACCATGGTGATAGTGCCCCTGGTGACACGGCCCACAGTGACATTGCTCATGGTGATAGTGCCTTTGGTGACAGTGCTCATGGTGAAATTGCCCTTCCTGACAATGCTCATGGTGACATTGCCCTTCGAGATAGTACCCATGTTGACAGTGCCCATGGTGACGTGCTCATGTTGACAGTGCTCACAATGATAGTGCCCATGGTGACATTGCCCATGGTGGAAGTGCCCACGGTGCCCTTGCCAACAGTGACAGTGCCCACGCTGACAGTTCTCATTGTGATAGTGCCCATGGTGACAGTACACATGGTGATAATCGCAATGGTGACAGTGCTCATGGTGACAGTGCTCATGGTTGCAATACCCATGGTGACAGTGCTCAAAATGACAGTGACAGTGGTGGCAGTGACCATGGTGACAGTGCCCACGGTGACATCGCCTATAGTGACACTTCTCACGGTGACATTGCCAATGGTGACAGGGCTCATGTTGACGTGCTTATATTGACAGTGCTCACAGTGATAGTGCCCATGGTGACATTGCCCATGGTGGAATTGCACACAATGCCAGTTCCCACAGTGACAGTGCTCACGCTGAGAGTTGTCATGGTGATAGTGCCCATGGTGACAGTGCACATGGTCATACTGCCAATGGTGACAGTACTCATGGTTGCAGTACCCATGGTGACAGTGTGCAAAATGGCATTTCCCATGGTGACATTGCCCATGGTGACATTGCCTATGGTGACACATCTCACGGTGACATTTCCCATGGTGACATTGCTCAAGGTGACACACGACATTGTGACAGTGCCCATGGTGACAGTGCACATTGTGATACTCGCAATGGTGACAGTGCTCATGGTGACAGCGCTCATGGTGGCAGTACCCAAGGTGACAGTGCTCACAGTGACAGTGCCCACTGTATGAGTGCCCATGTTGACAGTGCTCATGGTGACACTGACCATGGTGACATTGTCTATGGTGACAGTGCTCATGGTGACAGTGCACATGGTGACACTGACCACAGTGAGAATGCTCACAGTGATAGTGCCAATGGTGCCAGCACTCATGTTGACAGCCCCCATTGTGCAAGGTGCCATGGTGACAGTGACCATGGTGAGAGATCTCACGGTGATAGCGCTCACGGTAATAGTCCTCATGGTGACAGTGCAAATGGTGACAATACACAGGGTGACAGTACACATGGTGAAAATACCCATGGTAGCAGTTCTCATAGTGACAGTGCTCATGGGGGATGTGCCCATGCTGACAGTGCTCATTGTGGCCGTGCTCATGGTGACAGTACCGATGAGGCCAGTGATTATGGTGATGGTGTTCACAGTGGCTGTGCTCATGGAGATAGTGCTCACGGTGACCGTGCCCATGATGACAGTGCCCAGGGTGACAGTGCTCACGGGGAAAGTGCCAATGATAACATTAACCATGGTGATAGTGCCCCTGGTGACACGGCCCACAGTGACATTGCTCATGGTGATAGTGCCATTGGTGACAGTGCTCACGGTGAAGTTGCCCATCCTGACAATGCTCATGGTGACATTGACCTTCGAGATAGTACCCATGGTGACAGTGCCCATGGTGACGTGCTCATGTTGACAGTGCTCAAAGTGATAGTGCCCATGGTGACATTGCCAAGAGTGACAGTGCCCATGCTGACAGTTCTCATTGTGATAGTGCCCATGGTGACAGTGCACATGGTGATACTTGCAATGGTGACAGTGCTCATGGTGACAGCGCTCATGGTTGCAGTACCCATGGTGACAGTGCTCAAAATGACAGTGACAGTGGTGGCAGTGACCATGGTGACAGTGCCCACGGTGACATTGCCTTTAGTGACACTTCTCACAGTGACATTGCCCATGGTGACAGGGCTCATGTTGACGTGCTCATATTGACAGTGCTCACAGCGATAATGTCCATGGTGACATTGCCCATGGTGGAATTGCACACAATGCCATTTCCAACAGTGACAGTGCTCACGCTGAGAGTTGTCATGGTGATAGTGCCCATGGTGACAGTGCACATGGTCATACTGCCAATGGTTAAATTACTCATGGTGACAGTACTCATGGTTGCAGTACCCATGGTGACAGTGCTCAAAATGGCAGTTCCCATGGTGGCATTGCCCATGGTGACATTGCCTATGGTGACACTTCTCACGGTGACATTTCCCATGGTGACATGGCTCATGGTGACACACCACATTGTGCCAGTGCCCATGGTGACAGTGTTCACAGTGAAAGTGCTCATGGTAATACTGTTTACTTTGAGAATGCCCAAGGTGAATATACACATGGTGACATTACTCATTGAGAAATTGCCCATGGTTACAATTCTCATAGCAACAGTTATGGTGACAGTGCTCACGGTGGCACTGCCCTGGGTGACAGTGCTCGTGGTGTCAGTGCTCATGGTGACAGTGCTCATGATGAGAGTGCCTATGTTGTTAATTCCCATGGTGACACTTCTCACAGTGACACTGACAATGGTTACATGTCACATGTTGGCCGTGCCCTTGGTGACAGTGCCCATGCAGACAGTACTTATGGTGACAGTGTTATCGGTGATAGTGCCCATGGTGAGAGTCCACATGGTGGTAGTGCACATGGTGGCACTGAAAAATGGTGAAAGGGCTCATGGTGACAGTGCTCACGGTAAAAACCCATGCTGACAGTACTCACAGAGACACTGCTCATAGTGGCAGTAACCATGGTGACAGTTCGCACAGTGACAGTGCCCACTGTAGGAGTGCCCATGGAGACATTGCTCATGGTGACACTGACCACGGTGACATTGCCTATGGTGACAGTGCTCATGGTGACAGAGCCCATGTTGACTCTGACCACAGTGAGAATACTCACGGTGATAGTGCCAATGGTGACAGCACTCATGTTGACAGCACGCATTGTGCAAGGTGCCATGGTGACAGTGACCATGGTGAGAGATCTCACGGTGATAGCACTCACGGTAATAGTCCTGATGGTGACAGTGCAAATGGTGACAATACAGAGGGTGACAGTACTCATGGTGAAAATACCCATGCTAGCAGTTCTCATAGTGACAGTGCTCATGGGGGAAGTGCCCATGCTGACAGTGCTCATTGTGGCAGTGCTCATGGTGACAGTACCGATGAGGCCAGTGATTATGGTGATGGTGTTCACAGTGGCTGTGCTCATGGAGATAGTGCTCACGGTGACCGTGCCCATGATGACAGTGCCCAGGGTGACAGTGCTCACGGGGAAAGTGCCAATGATAACATTAACCATGGTGATAGTGCCCCTGGTGACACGGCCCACAGTGACATTGCTCATGGTGATAGTGCCTTTGGTGACAGTGCTCATGGTGAAATTGCCCTTCCTGACAATGCTCATGGTGACATTGCCCTTCGAGATAGTACCCATGTTGACAGTGCCCATGGTGACGTGCTCATGTTGACAGTGCTCACAATGATAGTGCCCATGGTGACATTGCCCATGGTGGAAGTGCCCACGGTGCCCTTGCCAACAGTGACAGTGCCCACGCTGACAGTTCTCATTGTGATAGTGCCCATGGTGACATTACACATGGTGATAATCGCAATGGTGACAGTGCTCATGGTGACAGTGCTCATGGTTGCAATACCCATGGTGACAGTGCTCAAAATGACAGTGACAGTGGTGGCAGTGACCATGGTGACAGTGCCCACGGTGACATCGCCTATAGTGACACTTCTCACGGTGACATTGCCAATGGTGACAGGGCTCATGTTGACGTGCTTATATTGACAGTGCTCACAGTGATAGTGCCCATGGTGACATTGCCCATGGTGGAATTGCACACAATGCCAGTTCCCACAGTGACAGTGCTCACGCTGAGAGTTGTCATGGTGATAGTGCCCATGGTGACAGTGCACATGGTCATACTGCCAATGGTGACAGTACTCATGGTTGCAGTACCCATGGTGACAGTGTGCAAAATGGCATTTCCCATGGTGACATTGCCCATGGTGACATTGCCTATGCTGACACATCTCACGGTGACATTTCCCATGGTGACATTGCTCAAGGTGACACACGACATTGTGACAGTGCCCATGGTGACAGTGCACATTGTGATACTCGCAATGGTGACAGTGCTCATGGTGACAGCGCTCATGGTGGCAGTACCCAAGGTGACAGTGCTCACAGTGACAGTGCCCACTGTATGAGTGCCCATGTTGACAGTGCTCATGGTGACACTGACCATGGTGACATTGTCTATGGTGACAGTGCTCATGGTGACAGTGCACATGGTGACACTGACCACAGTGAGAATGCTCACAGTGATAGTGCCAATGGTGCCAGCACTCATGTTGACAGACCCCATTGTGCAAGGTGCCATGGTGACAGTGACCATGGTGAGAGATCTCACGGTGATAGCGCTCACGGTAATAGTCCTCATGGTGACAGTGCAAATGGTGACAATACACAGGGTGACAGTACACATGGTGAAAATACCCATGGTAGCAGTTCTCATAGTGACAGTGCTCATGGGGGATGTGCCCATGCTGACAGTGCTCATTGTGGCCGTGCTCATGGTGACAGTACCGATGAGGCCAGTGATTATGGTGATGGTGTTCACAGTGGCTGTGCTCATGGAGATAGTGCTCACGGTGACCGTGCCCATGATGACAGTGCCCAGGGTGACAGTGCTCACGGGGAAAGTGCCAATGATAACATTAACCATGGTGATAGTGCCCCTGGTGACACGGCCCACAGTGACATTGCTCATGGTGATAGTGCCATTGGTGACAGTGCTCACGGTGAAGTTGCCCATCCTGACAATGCTCATGGTGACATTGACCTTCGAGATAGTACCCATGGTGACAGTGCCCATGGTGACGTGCTCATGTTGACAGTGCTCAAAGTGATAGTGCCCATGGTGACATTGCCAAGAGTGACAGTGCCCATGCTGACAGTTGTCATTGTGATAGTGCCCATGGTGACAGTGCACATGGTGATACTTGCAATGGTGACAGTGCTCATGGTGACAGCGCTCATGGTTGCAGTACCCATGGTGACAGTGCTCAAAATGACAGTGACAGTGGTGGCAGTGACCATGGTGACAGTGCCCACGGTGACATTGCCTATAGTGACACTTCTCACAATGACATTGCCCATGGTGACAGGGCTCATGTTGACGTGCTCATATTGACAGTGCTCACAGCGATAATGTCCATGGTGACATTGCCCATGGTGGAATTGCACACAATGCCATTTCCAACAGTGACAGTGCTCACGCTGAGAGTTGTCATGGTGATAGTGCCCATGGTGACAGTGCACATGGTCATACTGCCAATGGTTAAATTACTCATGGTGACAGTACTCATGGTTGCAGTACCCATGGTGACAGTGCTCAAAATGGCAGTTCCCATGGTGGCATTGCCCATGGTGACATTGCCTATGGTGACACTTCTCACGGTGACATTTCCCATGGTGACATGGCTCATGGTGACACACCACATTGTGCCAGTGCCCATGGTGACAGTGTTCACAGTGAAAGTGCTCATGGTAATACTGTTTACTTTGAGAGTGCCCAAGGTGAAAATACACATGGTGACATTACTCATTGAGAAATTGCCCATGGTTACAATTCTCATAGCAACAGTTATGGTGACAGTGCTCATGGTGGCACTGCCCTGGGTGACAGTGCTCGTGGTGTCAGTGCTCATGGTGACAGTGCTCATGATGAGAGTGCCTATGTTGTTAATTCCCATGGTGACACTTCTCACAGTGACACTGACAATGGTTACATGTCACATGTTGGCCGTGCCCTTGGTGACAGTGCCCATGCAGACAGTACTTATGGTGACAGTGTTATCGGTGATAGTGCCCATGGTGAGAGTGCACATGGTGGTAGTGCACATGGTGGCACTGAAAAATGGTGAAAGGGCTCATGGTGACAGTGCTCACGGTAAAAACCCATGCTGACAGTACTCACAGAGACACTGCTCATAGTGGCAGTAACCATGGTGACAGTTCGCACAGTGACAGTGCCCACTGTAGGAGTGCCCATGGAGACATTGCTCATGGTGACACTGACCACGGTGACATTACCTATGGTGACAGTGCTCATGGTGACAGAGCCCATGTTGACTCTGACCACAGTGAGAATACTCACGGTGATAGTGCCAATGGTGACAGCACTCATGTTGACAGCACGCATTGTGCAAGGTGCCATGGTGACAGTGACCATGGTGAGAGATCTCATGGTGATAGCACTCACGGTAATAGTCCTGATGGTGACAGTGCAAATGGTGACAATACAGAGGGTGACAGTACTCATGGTGAAAATACCCATGCTAGCAGTTCTCATAGTGACAGTGCTCATGGGGGAAGTGCCCATGCTGACAGTGCTCATTGTGGCAGTGCTCATGGTGACAGTACCGATGAGGCCAGTGATTATGGTGATGGTGTTCACAGTGGCTGTGCTCATGGAGATAGTGCTCACGGTGACCGTGCCCATGATGACAGTGCCCAGGGTGACAGTGCTCACGGGGAAAGTGCCAATGATAACATTAACCATGGTGATAGTGCCCCTGGTGACACGGCCCACAGTGACATTGCTCATGGTGATAGTGCCATTGGTGACAGTGCTCACGGTGAAGTTGCCCATCCTGACAATGCTCATGGTGACATTGACCTTCGAGATAGTACCCATGTTGACAGTGCCCATGGTGACGTGCTCATGTTGACAGTGCTCATAGTGATAGTGCCCATGGTGACATTGCCAAGAGTGACAGTGCCCACGCTGACAGTTCTCATTGTGATAGTGTCCATGGTGACAATGCACATGGTGATACTTGCAATGGTGACAGTGCTCATGGTGACAGCGCTCATGGTTGCAGTACCCATGGTGACAGTGTGCAAAATGGCATTTCCCATGGTGACATTGCCCATGGTGACATTGCCTATGCTGACACATCTCACGGTGACATTTCCCATGGTGACATTGCTCAAGGTGACACACGACATTGTGACAGTGCCCATGGTGACAGTGCACATTGTGATACTCGCAATGGTGACAGTGCTCATGGTGACAGCGCTCATGGTGGCAGTACCCAAGGTGACAGTGCTCACAGTGACAGTGCCCACTGTATGAATGCCCATGTTGACAGTGCTCATGGTGACACTGACCATGGTGACATTGTCTATGGTGACAGTGCTCATGGTGACAGTGCACATGGTGACACTGACCACAGTGAGAATGCTCACAGTGATAGTGCCAATGGTGCCAGCACTCATGTTGACAGCCCCCATTGTGCAAGGTGCCATGGTGACAGTGACCATGGTGAGAGATCTCACGGTGATAGCGCTCACGGTAATAGTCCTCATGGTGACAGTGCAAATGGTGACAATACACAGGGTGACAGTACACATGGTGAAAATACCCAAGGTAGCAGTTATCATAGTGACAGTGCTCATGGGGGATGTGCCCATGCTGACAGTGCTCATTGTGGCCGTGCTCATGGTGACAGTACCGATGAGGCCAGTGATTATGGTGATGGTGTTCACAGTGGCTGTGCTCATGGAGATAGTGCTCACGGTGACCGTGCCCATGATGACAGTGCCCAGGGTGACAGTGCTCACGGGGAAAGTGCCAATGATAACATTAACCATGGTGATAGTGCCCCTGGTGACACGGCCCACAGTGACATTGCTCATGGTGATAGTGCCATTGGTGACAGTGCTCACGGTGAATTTGCCCATCCTGACAATGCTCATGGTGACATTGACCTTCGAGATAGTACCCATGGTGACAGTGCCCATGGTGACGTGCTCATGTTGACAGTGCTCAAAGTGATAGTGCCCATGGTGACATTGCCAAGAGTGACAGTGCCCATGCTGACAGTTGTCATTGTGATAGTGCCCATGGTGACAGTGCACATGGTGATACTTGCAATGGTGACAGTGCTCATGGTGACAGCGCTCATGGTTGCAGTACCCATGGTGACAGTGCTCAAAATGACAGTGACAGTGGTGGCAGTGACCATGGTGACAGTGCCCACGGTGACATTGCCTTTAGTGACACTTCTCACAGTGACATTGCCCATGGTGACAGGGCTCATGTTGACGTGCTCATATTGACAGTGCTCACAGCGATAATGTCCATGGTGACATTGCCCATGGTGGAATTGCACACAATGCCATTTCCAACAGTGACAGTGCTCACGCTGAGAGTTGTCATGGTGATAGTGCCCATGGTGACAGTGCACATGGTCATACTGCCAATGGTTAAATTACTCATGGTGACAGTACTCATGGTTGCAGTACCCATGGTGACAGTGCTCAAAATGGCAGTTCCCATGGTGGCATTGCCCATGGTGACATTGCCTATGGTGACACTTCTCACGGTGACATTTCCCATGGTGACATGGCTCATGGTGACACACCACATTGTGCCAGTGCCCATGGTGACAGTGTTCACAGTGAAAGTGCTCATGGTAATACTGTTTACTTTGAGAGTGCCCAAGGTGAAAATACACATGGTGACATTACTCATTGAGAAATTGCCCATGGTTACAATTCTCATAGCAACAGTTATGGTGACAGTGCTCATGGTGGCACTGCCCTGGGTGACAGTGCTCGTGGTGTCAGTGCTCATGGTGACAGTGCTCATGATGAGAGTGCCTATGATGTTAATTCCCATGGTGACACTTCTCACAGTGACACTGACAATGGTTACATGTCACATGTTGGCCGTGCCCTTGGTGACAGTGCCCATGCAGACAGTACTTATGGTGACAGTGTTATCGGTGATAGTGCCCATGGTGAGAGTGCACATGGTGGTAGTGCACATGGTGGCACTGAAAAATGGTGAAAGGGCTCATGGTGACAGTGCTCACGGTAAAAACCCATGCTGACAGTACTCACAGAGACACTGCTCATAGTGGCAGTAACCATGGTGACAGTTCGCACAGTGACAGTGCCCACTGTAGGAGTGCCCATGGAGACATTGCTCATGGTGACACTGACCACGGTGACATTGCCTATGGTGACAGTGCTCATGGTGACAGAGCCCATGTTGACTCTGACCACAGTGAGAATACTCACGGTGATAGTGCCAATGGTGACAGCACTCATGTTGACAGCACGCATTGTGCAAGGTGCCATGGTGACAGTGACCATGGTGAGAGATCTCATGGTGATAGCACTCACGGTAATAGTCCTGATGGTGACAGTGCAAATGGTGACAATACAGAGGGTGACAGTACTCATGGTGAAAATACCCATGCTAGCAGTTCTCATAGTGACAGTGCTCATGGGGGAAGTGCCCATGCTGACAGTGCTCATTGTGGCAGTGCTCATGGTGACAGTACCGATGAGGCCAGTGATTATGGTGATGGTGTTCACAGTGGCTGTGCTCATGGAGATAGTGCTCACGGTGACCGTGCCCATGATGACAGTGCCCAGGGTGACAGTGCTCACGGGGAAAGTGCCAATGATAACATTAACCATGGTGATAGTGCCCCCGGTGACACGGCCCACAGTGACATTGCTCATGGTGGTAGTGCCATTGGTGACAGTGCTCATGGTGAAGTTGCCCATCCTGACAATGCTCATGGTGACATTGACCTTCGAGATAGTACCCATGTTGACAGTGCCCATGGTGACGTGCTCATGTTGACAGTGCTCATAGTGATAGTGCCCATGGTGACATTGCCAAGAGTGACAGTGCCCACGCTGACAGTTCTCATTGTGATAGTGTCCATGGTGACAGTGCACATGGTGATACTTGCAATGGTGACAGTGCTCATGGTGACAGCGCTCATGGTTGCAGTACCCATGGTGACAGTGCTCAAAATGACAGTGACAGTGGTGGCAGTGACCATGGTGCCAGTGCCCACGGTGACATTGCCTATAGTGACACTTCTCACAGTGACATTGCCCATGGTGACAGGGCTCATGTTGACGTGCTCATATTGACAGTGCTCACAGCGATAATGTCCATGGTGACATTGCCCATGGTGGAATTGCACACAATGCCATTTCCAACAGTGACAGTGCTCACGCTGAGAGTTGTCATGGTGATAGTGCCCATGGTGACAGTGCACATGGTCATACTGCCAATGGTTAAATTACTCATGGTGACAGTACTCATGGTTGCAGTTCCCATGGTGACAGTGCTCAAAATGGCAGTTCCCATGGTGACATTGCCCATGGTGACATTGCCTACGGTGACAGTTCTCACGGTGACATTTCCCATGGTGACATGGCTCATGGTGACACACCACATTGTGCCAGTGCCCATGGTGACAGTGTTCACAGTGAAAGTACTCATGGTAATACTGTTTACTTTGAGAGTGCGCAAGGTGAAAATACACATGGTGACATTACTCATTGAGAAATTGCCCATGGTTACAATTCTCATAGCAACAGTTATGGTGACAGTGCTCATGGTGGCACTGCCCTGGGTGACTGTGCTCGTGGTGTCAGTGCTCATGGTGACAGTGCTCATGATGAGAGTGCCTATGTTGTTAATTCCCATGGTGACACTTCTCACAGTGACACTGACAATGGTTACAGGTCACATGTTGGCCGTGCCCTTGGTGACAGTGCCCATGCAGACAGTACTTATGGTGACAGTGTTATCGGTGATAGTGCCCATGGTGAGAGTGCACATGGTGGTAGTGCACATGGTGGCACTGAAAAATGGTGACAGGGCTCATGGTGACAGTGCTCACGGTAAAAACCCATGCTGACAGTACTCACAGAGACACTGCTCATAGTGGCAGTAACCATGGTGACAGTTCGCACAGTGACAGTGCCCACTGTAGGATTGCCCATGGAGACATTGCTCATGGTGACACTGACCACGGTGACATTGCCTATGGTGACAGTGCTCATGGTGACAGAGCCCATGTTGACTCTGACCACAGTGAGAATGCTCACGGTGACAGTGCCAATGGTGACAGCACTCATGTTGACACCACGCATTGTGCAAGGTGCCATGGAGACAGTGACCATGGTGAGAGATCTCACGGTGATAGCACTCACGGTAATAGTCCTGAGGGTGACAGTGCAAATGGTGACAATACAGAGGGTGACAGTACTCATGGTGAAAATACCCATGCTAGCAGTACTCATAGTGACAGTGCTCATGGGGGAAGTGCCCATGGTGACAGTGCTCATTGTGGCAGTGCTCATGGTGACAGTACCGATGAGGCCAGTGATTATGGTGATGGTGTTCACAGTGGCTGTGCTCATGGAGATAGTGCTCACGGTGACCGTGCCCATGATGACAGTGCCCAGGGTGACAGTGCTCACGGGAAAAGTGCCAATGATAACATTAACCATGGTGATAGTGCCCCCCGGTGACACGGCCCACAGTGACATTGCTCATGGTGATAGTGCCATTGGTGACAGTGCTCATGGTGAAGTTGCCCATCCTGACAATGCTCATGGTGACATTGACCTTCGAGATAGTACCCATGTTGACAGTGCCCATGGTGACGTGCTCATGTTGACAGTGCTCAAAGTGATAGTGCCCATGGTGACATTGCCAAGAGTGACAGTGCCCATGCTGACAGTTCTCATTGTGATAGTGCCCATGGTGACAGTGCACATGGTGATACTTGCAATGGTGACAGTGCTCATGGTGACAGCGCTCATGGTTGCAGTACCCATGGTGACAGTGCTCAAAATGACAGTGACAGTGTTGGCAGTGACCATGGTGACAGTGCCCACGGTGACATTGCCTATAGTGACACTTCTCACAGTGACATTGCCCATGGTGACAGGGCTCATGTTGACGTGCTCATATTGACAGTGCTCACAGCGATAATGTCCATGGTGACATTGCCCATGGTGGAATTGCACACAATGCCATTTCCAACAGTGACAGTGCTCACGCTGAGAGTTGTCATGGTGATAGTGCCCATGGTGACAGTGCACATGGTCATACTGCCAATGGTTAAATTACTCATGGTGACAGTATTCATGGTTGCAGTACCCATGGTGACAGTGCTCAATATGGCAGTTCCCATGGTGACATTGCCCATGGTGACATTGCCTATGGTGACACTTCTCACGGTGACATTTCCCATGGTGACATGGCTCATGGTGACACACCACATTGTGCCAGTGCCCATGGTGACAGTGCTCATGGTTGCAATACCCATGGTGACAGTGCTCAAAATGACAGTGACAGTGGTGGCAGTGACCATGGTGACAGTGCCCACGGTGACATCGCCTATAGTGACACTTCTCATGGTGACATTGCCAATGGTGACAGGGCTCATGTTGACGTGCTTATATTGACAGTGCTCACAGTGATAGTGCTCCTGGTGACATTGCCCATGGTGGAATTGCACACAATGCCAGTTCCCACAGTGGCAGTGCTCACGCTGAGAGTTGTCATGGTGATAGTGCCCATGGTGACAGTGCACATGGTCATACTGCCAATGGTGATAGTACTCATGGTTGCAGTACCCATGGTGACAGTGTGCAAAATGGCATTTCCTATGGTGACATTGCCCATGGTGACATTACCTATGGTGACACATCT
This sequence comes from Mesoplodon mirus, assembly GCF_964341445.2. NCBI lineage: Eukaryota > Metazoa > Chordata > Mammalia > Artiodactyla > Ziphiidae > Mesoplodon > Mesoplodon mirus. The sequence continues at coordinate 106,640,831 of NC_138976.1, read as the reverse complement.
CACGGTGACATTTCCCATGGTGACATTGCTCAAGGTGACACACGACATTGTGCCAGTGCCCATGGTGACAGTGCACATTGTGATACTCGCAATGGTGACAGTACTCATGGTGACAGCGCTTATGGTTGCAGTACCCATGGTGACAGTGCTCAAAATGATAGTGACAGTGGTGGCAGTGACCATGGTGACAGTGCCCACGATGACATTGCCTATAGTGACACTTCTCACAGTGACATTGCCCATGGTGACAGGGCTCATGTTGACGTGTTCATATTGACAGTGCTCACAACGATAATGTCCATGGTGACAATGACCATGGTGGAATTGCACACAATGCCAGTTCCCACAGTGACAGTGCTCATGCTGAGAGTTGTCATGGTGATAGTGCCCATGGTGACAATGCTCATGGTCATACTGCCAATGGTTAAATTACTCATGGTGATAGTACTCATGGTGGCAGTACCCATGGTGACAGTGCTCAAAATGGCAGTTCCCATGGTTACATTGCCCATGGTGACATTGCCTATGGTGACAATTCTCACGTTGACATTTCCCATGGTGACATGGCTCATGGTGACACACCACATTGTGCCAGTGCCCTTGGTGACAGTGTTCACAGTGAAAGTGCTCATGGTAATACTGTTTACGTTGAGAGTGCCCAAGGTGAAAATACACATGGTGACATTACTCATTGAGAAATTGCCCATGGTTACAATTCTCATAGCAACAGTTATGTTGACAGTGCTCTTGGTGGAACTGTCCTGGGTGGCAGTGCTCGTGGTGTCAGTGCTCATGGTGGCAGTTCCCATGGTGAGAGTACCGATGGGGCAGTGCACATGGTGACAGTGCCCATGGTAACTGTGCTTACGGTGATATGACCCATGGTTACATTTATCATGATTGTGGTACCGATGCTGATAATGCTCCCGGAGTTAGTGCCCATGGTTAAGGTGCCCATGGTGACTGTGTTCAGTGTAATAGTGAGCATAGTGATAGTGTACTTGGTGACCGTGCCCATGGTGACAGTGCCCTTGGTGACAGTACACATGGTGATACTGCTCCATGTGATAGTGCCCTTGGGGACCCTGAGCATGGTGACAGTTCTCACGGTGACAGTGCCTATGGTGACAATGCTCATGGTGACAGTGCCCATGGTGACCGTTCTCATGTTCATAGTACCCATGGTGACAGTTCGTATGGTGAAAGTGCTCATGATGAGAGTGCCCATGTTGGTAGTTCCATTGGTGACTGTGCTCACAGTGATAGTGACCATGGTAAGATTGCAGATGGTGGCTGTGCCATTGCCCATGATGAGAGTACTCATGGTGGCAGTGCTCATGGTGATAGTGTCCAAGGTGACAGTGCACATGGTTTTAATGCACATGGTGGCACAGAAAAATAGTTATAGTGCCCATGGTGACAGTGCTCATGTTGACAGTGCACAATGTGACAACCCATGCTGACAGTGCTCACGGTGACTGGGCTCATGGTTGCATTACCCATTGTGACAGTGCTCACAGTTACAATGCTCATGTTAACTGTGCTCACTCTGATAGTGTCTATGGTGACAGTGATCACAGTGATAGTGCCGATGGTGATAGTGCTAGGGTGATAGTGCCCATGATTAAGGTGCTCATGGTGACAGTGCTCACGGTCATAGTGAGCATAGTGGTAGTGCACTTGTTGACCGTGACCACGCTGAGAGTACAAATAGTGATAATTCTCAAGTTGGTTGTGTCCATGGTGGCAGTGCCCATGGACACCACCAGCAAAGTGATAGTGCTCACTGTGACAGGGCCCAAGGGGACAGTGCAAACCGTGACTTTGCCTATCGTGACAGTGTTCACAGTGACAAATTCCATCGTGACAGTGACCACCGTAACAGTTCTAATGCTGATAGTGCCCATAATGACAATACCCATGGTGACAGTACTCATGGTGATAATTCTCAAGGTGTTAGTGCCCATGGCGATCATTCCCATGGTGAGAGTCCTCACAGTGATAGTGTGCATGGTGACAGTTCCCATTCTGAAAGTGCTCATGATGACAGTGCCTATGTTGGTAATTCCCATGGTGACACTTCTCACTGTGATACTGACAATTGTTACAGTTCATATGTTGGCCATGCCCTTGGTGACAGTGCCCATGAAGACAGTACTTATGGTGACAGTGTTCTCGGTGATAGTGCCCATGGTGAGAGTGCACATGGTTGTAGTGCACATGGTGGCACTGAAAAATGGTGACAGTGCTCACGGTAAAAACCCATGCTGACAGTACTCACAGAGACACTGCTCATGGTGGCAGTACCCATGGTGACCGTGCTCACAGTGGCAGCGCCCACTGTATGAGTGCCCATGTTGACAGTGCTCATGGTGACAGTGCTCATGGTTGCAGTACCCATGGTTACAGTGCTCAAAATAACAGTGACAGTGGTGGCAGTGACCATGGTGACAGTGCCTACGATGACATTGCCTATAGTGACACTTCTCACGGTGACATTGCTCATGGTGACAGGGCTCATGTAGACGTGCTCATATTGACAGAGCTTGCAGTGATAGTGCCCATGGTGACATTGCCCATGGTGGAATTGCACACAATGCCAGTGCTCACGCTGAGAGTTGTCATGGTGATAGTGCCCATGGTGACAGTGCACATGGTCATACTGCCAATGGTGACAGTACTCATGGTGACAGTACTCATGGTTGCAGTACCCATGGTGACAGTGCTAAAAAATGGCATTTCCCATGGTGACATTGCCCATGGTGACATTGCCTATGGTGACACTTCTCACGGTGACATTTCCCATGGTGACATGGCTCACGGTGACACACCACATTGTGCCAGTGCCCATGGTGACAGTGCTCACAGTGAAAGTGCTAATGGTAATACTGTTTACGTTGAGAGTGCCCAAGGTGAAAATACACATGGTGACATTACTCATTGAGAAATTGCCCATGGTTACAATTCTCATAGCAACAGTTATGGTGACAGTGCTCATGGTGGTACTGCCCTGGGTGGCACTGCTCGTGGTGTCAGTGCTCATGGTGACAGTGCTCATGGTGGCAGTTCCCATGGTGAGAGTACCGATGGGGCAGTGCACATTGTGACAGTGCCCATGGTAACCGTGCTTACGGTGATATGACCCATGGTTACAGTTATCATGATTGTGGTACCGATGCTGATAATGCTCCCGGAGATAGTGCCCATGGTTAAGGTGCCCATGGTGACAGTGTTCAGAGTAATAGTGAGCATAGTGATAGTGTACTTGGTGACCGTGCCCATGGTGACAGTGCCCCTGGTGACAGTACACATAGTGATACTGCTCCATGTGATAGTGCCCTTGTTGACCCTGCACATGGTGACAGTTCTCACGGTGACAGTGCCTATGGTGACAATGCTCATGGTGACAGTGCCCATGGTGACCGTTCTCACGTTCATAGTGCCCATGGTGACAGTTCGTATGGTGAAAGTGCTCATGATGAGAGTGCCCATGTTGGTAGTTCGATTGGTGACTGTGCTCACAGTGATAGTGACCATGGTAAGATTGCAGATGGTGGCTGTGCCATTGCCCATGATGAGAGTACTCATGGTGACAGTGCTCATGGTGATAGTGTCCAAGGTGACAGTGCACATGGTTTTAATGCACATGGTGGCACAGAAAAATAGTTATAGTGTCCATGGTGACAGTGCTCATGTTGACAGTGCACAATGTAACAACACATGCTGACAGTGCTCACGGTGACTGGGCTCATGGTTGCATTACCCATTGTGACAGTGCTCACAGTTACAATGCTCATGTTAACGGTGTTCACTCTGATAGTGTCTATGGTGACAGTGATCACAGTGATAGTGCCGATGGTGATAGTGCTAGGGTGATAGTGCCCATGATTAAGGTGCCCATGGTGACAGTGCTCACGGTCATAGTGAGCATAGTGGTAGTGCACTTGTTGACCGTGACCACGCTGAGAGTACAAATAGTGATAATTCTCAAGTTGGTAGTGTTCATGGTGGCAGTGCCCATGGACACCACCATCAAAGTGATATTGCTCACTGTGACAGGGCCCAAGTGGACAGTGCAAACCGGGACTTTGCCTATCGTGACAGTGCTCACAGTGACAAATTCCATCGTGACAGTGACCACGTTAACAGTTCTAATGCTGATAGTGCCCATGGCAATAATACCCATGGTGAGAGTCCTCACGCTGATAGTGCCCATGGTGACATTTCCCATTCTGAAAGTGCTCATGATGACAGTGCCAATGTTGGTAATTCCCATGGTGACACTTCTAACAGTGATACTGACAATGGTTACAGTTCACATGTTGGCTGTGCCCTTGGTGACAGTGCCCATGAAGACAGTACTTATGGTGACAGTGTTCTTGGTGATAGTGCCCATGGTGAGAGTGGACATGGTGGTAGTGCACATGGTGGCACTGAAAAATAGTGACAGGACTCATGGTGACTGTGCTCACGGTAAAAACCCATGCTGACAGTACTCACAGAGACACTGTTCATGGTGGCAGTACCCAAGGTGACAGTGCTCACAGTGACAGTGCCCACTGTATGAGTGCCCATGTTGACAGTGCTCATGGTGACACTGACCATGGTGACATTGCCTATGGTGACAGTGCTCATGGTGACAGTGCCCATGGTGACACGGACCACAGTGAGAATGCTCACAGTGATAGTGCCAATGGTGCCAGCACTCATGTTGACAGCCCCCATTGTGCAAGGTGCCATGGTGACAGTGACCATGGTGAGAGATCTCACGGTGATAGCGCTCACGGTAATAGTCCTCATGGTGACAGTGCAAATGGTGACAATACACAGGGTGACAGTACACATGGTGAAAATACCCATGGTAGCAGTTCTCATAGTGACAGTGCTCATGGGGGATGTGCCCATGCTGACAGTGCTCATTGGGGCAGTGCTCATGATAACAGTACCGATGAGGCCCGTGATTATGGTGATGGTGTTCACAGCGGCTGTGCTCATGGAGATAGTGCTCACGGTGACCGTGCCCATGATGACAGTACCCAGGGTGACAGTGCTCACGGGGAAAGTGCCAATGATAACATTAACCATGGTGATAGTGCCCCTGGTGACACGGCCCACAGTGACATTGTTCATGGTGATAGTGCCATTGGTGACAGTGCTCACGGTGAAGTTGCCCATCCTGACAATGCTCATGGTGACATTGACCTTCGAGATAGTACCCATGTTGACAGTGCCCATGGTGACGTGCTCATGTTGACAGTGCTCAAAGTGATAGTGCCCATGGTGACATTGCCAAGAGTGACAGTGCCCATGCTGACAGTTCTCATTGTGATAGTGCCCATGGTGACAGTGCACATGGTGATACTTGCAATGGTGACAGTGCTCATGGTGACAGCGCTCATGGTTGCAGTACCCATGGTGACAGTGCTCAAAATGACAGTGACAGTGGTGGCAGTGACCATGGTGACAGTGCCCACGGTGACATTGCCTATAGTGACACTTCTCACAGTGACATTGCCCATGGTGACAGGGCTCATGTTGACGTGCTCATATTGACAGTGCTCACAGCGATAATGTCCATGGTGACATTGCCAATGGTGGAATTGCACACAATGCCATTTCCAACAGTGACAGTGCTCACGCTGAGAGTTGTCATGGTGATAGTGCCCATGGTGACAGTGCACATGGTCATACTGCCAATGGTTAAATTACTCATGGTGACAGTACTCATGGTTGCAGTACCCATGGTGACAGTGCTCAAATGGCAGTTCCCATGGTGACATTGCCCATGGTGACATTGTCTATGGTGACACTTCTCACGGTGACATTTCCCATGGTGACATGGCTCATGGTGACACACCACATTGTGCCAGTGCCCATGGTGACAGTGTTCACAGCGAAAGTGCTCATGGTAATACTGTTTACTTTGAGAGTGCCCAAGGTGAAAATACACATGGTGACATTACTCATTGAGAAATTGCCCATGGTTACAATTCTCATAGCAACAGTTATGGTGACAGTGCTCATGGTGGCACTGCCCTGGGTGACAGTGCTCGTGGTGTCAGTGCTCATGGTGACAGTGCTCATGATGAGAGTGCCTATGTTGTTAATTCCCATGGTGACATTTCTCACAGTGACACTGACAATGGTTACAGGTCACATGTTGGCCGTGCCCTTGGTGACAGTGCCCATGCAGACAGTACTTATGGTGACAGTGTTATCGGTGATAGTGCCCATGGTGAGAGTGCACATGGTGGTAGTGCACATGGTGGCACTGAAAAATGGTGACAGGGCTCATGGTGACAGTGCTCACGGTAAAAACCCATGCTGACAGTACTCACAGAGACACTGCTCATAGTGGCAGTAACCATGGTGACAGTTCACACAGTGACAGTGCCCACTGTAGGAGTGCCCATGGAGACATTGCTCATGGTGACACTGACCACGGTGACATTGCCTATGGTGACAGTGCTCATGGTGACAGAGCCCATGTTGACTCGGACCACAGTGAGAATGCTCACGGTGATAGTGCCAATGGTGACAGCACTCATGTTGACAGCACGCATTGTGCAAGGTGCCATGGTGACAGTGACCATGGTGAGAGATCTCACGGTGATAGCACTCACGGTAATAGTCCTGATGGTGACAGTGCAAATGGTGACAATACACAGGGTGACAGTACTCATGGTGAAAATACCCATGCTAGCAGTTCTCATAGTGACAGTGCTCATGGGGGAAGTGCCCATGCTGACAGTGCTCATTGTGGCAGTGCTCATGGTGACAGTACCGATGAGGCCAGTGATTATGGTGATGGTGTTCACAGTGGCTGTGCTCATGGAGATAGTGCTCACGGTGACCGTGCCCATGATGACAGTGCCCAGGGTGACAGTGCTCACGGGGAAAGTGCCAATGATAACATTAACCATGGTGATAGTGCCCCTGGTGACACGGCCCAGAGTGACATTGCTCATGGTGATAGTGCCTTTGGTGACAGTGCTCATGGTGAAATTGCCATTCCTGACAATGCTCATGGTGACATTGCCCTTCGAGATAGTACCCATGTTGACAGTGCCCATGGTGACGTGCTCATGTTGACAGTGCTCACAGTCATAGTGCCCATGGTGACATTGCCCATGGTGGAAGCGCCCACGGTGCCCTTGCCAACAGTGACAGTGCCCACGCTGACAGTTCTCATTGTGATAGTGCCCATGGTGACAGTACACATGGTGATAATCGCAATGGTGACAGTGCTCATGGTGACAGTGCTCATGGTTGCAATACCCATGGTGACAGTGCTCAAAATGACAGTGACAGTGGTGGCAGTGACCATGGTGACAGTGCCCACGGTGACATCGCCTATAGTGACACTTCTCACGGTGACATTGCCAATGGTGACAGGGCTCATGTTGACGTGCTTATATTGACAGTGCTCACAGTGATAGTGCCCATGGTGACATTGCCCATGGTGGAATTGCAAACAATGCCAGTTCCCACAGTGACAGTGCTCACGCTGAGAGTTGTCATGGTGATAGTGCCCATGGTGACAGTGCACATGGTCATACTGCCAATGGTGACAGTACTCATGGTTGCAGTACCCATGGTGACAGTGTGCAAAATGGCATTTCCCATGGTGACATTGCCCATGGTGACATTGCCTATGGTGACACATCTCACGGTGACATTTCCCATGGTGACATTGCTCAAGGTGACACACGACATTGTGCCAGTGCCCATGGTGACAGTGCACATTGTGATACTCGCAATGGTGACAGTGCTCATGGTGACAGCGCTCATGGTGGCAGTACCCAAGGTGACAGTGCTCACAGTGACAGTGCCCACTGTATGAGTGCCCATGTTGACAGTGCTCATGGTGACACTGACCATGGTGACATTGCCTATGGTGACAGTGCTCATGGTGACAGTGCCCATGGTGACACTGACCACAGTGAGAATGCTCACAGTGATAGTGCCAATGGTGCCAGCACTCATGTTGACAGCCCCCATTGTGCAAGGTGCCATGGTGACAGTGACCATGGTGAGAGATCTCACGGTGATAGCGCTCACGGTAATAGTCCTCATGGTGACAGTGCAAATGGTGACAATACACAGGGTGACAGTACACATGGTGAAAATACCCATGGTAGCAGTTCCCATAGTGACAGTGCTCATGGGGGATGTGCCGATGCTGACAGTGCTCATTGTGGCCGTGCTCATTGTGACAGTACCGATGAGGCCAGTGATTATGGTGATGGTGTTCACAGTGGCTGTGCTCATGGAGATAGTGCTCACGGTGACCGTGCCCATGATGACAGTGCCCAGGGTGACAGTGCTCACGGGGAAAGTGCCAATGATAACATTAACCATGGTGATAGTGCCCCTGGTGACACGGCCCACAGTGACATTGCTCATGGTGATAGTGCCATTGGTGACAGTGGTCACGGTGAAGTGGCCCATCCTGACAATGCTCATGGTGACATTGACCTTCGAGATAGTACCCATGGTGACAGTGCCCATGGTGACGTGCTCATGTTGACAGTGCTCAAAGTGATAGTGCCCATGGTGACATTGCCAAGAGTGACAGTGCCCATGCTGACAATTGTCATTGTGATAGTGCCCATGGTGACAGTGCACATGGTGATACTTGCAATGGTGACAGTGCTCATGGTGACAGCGCTCATGGTTGCAGTACCCATGGTGACAGTGCTCAAAATGACAGTGACAGTGGTGGCAGTGACCATGGTGACAGTGCCCACGGTGACATTGCCTTTAGTGACACTTCTCACAGTGACATTGCCCATGGTGACAGGGCTCATGTTGACGTGCTCATATTGACAGTGCTCACAGCGATAATGTCCATGGTGACATTGCCCATGGTGGAATTGCACACAATGCCATTTCCAACAGTGACAGTGCTCACGCTGAGAGTTGTCATGGTGATAGTGCCCATGGTGACAGTGCACATGGTCATACTGCCAATGGTTAAATTACTCATGGTGACAGTACTCATGGTTGCAGTACCCATGGTGACAGTGCTCAAAATGGCAGTTCCCATGGTGGCAATGCCCATGGTGACATTGCCTATGGTGACACTTCTCACGGTGACATTTCCCATGGTGACATGGCTCATGGTGACACACCACATTGTGCCAGTGCCCATGGTGACAGTGTTCACAGCGAAAGTGCTCATGGTAATACTGTTTACTTTGAGAGTGCCCAAGGTGAAAATACACATGGTGACATTACTCATTGAGAAATTGCCCATGGTTACAATTCTCATAGCAACAGTTATGGTGACAGTGCTCATGGTGGCACTGCCCTGGGTGACAGTGCTCGTGGTGTCAGTGCTCATGGTGACAGTGCTCATGATGAGAGTGCCTATGTTGTTAATTCCCATGGTGACAATTCTCACAGTGACACTGACAATGGTTACATGTCACATGTTGGCCGTGCCCTTGGTGACAGTGCCCATGCAGACAGTACTTATGGTGACAGTGTTATCGGTGATAGTGCCCATGGTGAGAGTGCACATGGTGGTAGTGCACATGGTGGCACTGAAAAATGGTGACAGGGCTCATGGTGACAGTGCTCACGGTAAAAACCCATGCTGACAGTACTCACAGAGACACTGCTCATAGTGGCAGTAACCATGGTGACAGTTCGCACAGTGACAGTGCCCACTGTAGGAGTGCCCATGGAGACATTGCTCATGGTGACACTGACCACGGTGACATTGCCTATGGTGACAGTGCTCATGGTGACAGAGCCCATGTTGACTCTGACCACAGTGAGAATGCTCACGGTGATAGTGCCAATGGTGACAGCACTCATGTTGACACCACACATTCTGCAAGGTGCCGTGGAGACAGTGACCATGGTGAGAGATCTCACGGTGATAGCACTCACGGTAATAGTCCTGATGGTGACAGTGCAAATGGTGACAATACACAGGGTGACAGTACTCATGGTGAAAATACCCATGCTAGCAGTTCTCATAGTGACAGTGCTCGTGGGGGAAGTGCCCATGCTGACAGTGCTCATTGTGGCAGTGCTCATGGTGACAGTACCGATGAGGCCAGTGATTATGGTGATGGTGTTCACAGTGGCTGTTCTCATGGAGATAGTGCTCACGGTGACCGTGCCCATGATGACAGTGCCCAGGGTGACAGTGCTCACGGGGAAAGTGCCAATGATAACATTAACCATGGTGATAGTTCCCCTGGTGACACGGCCCACAGTGACATTGCTCATGGTGATAGTGCCTTTGGTGACAGTGCTCATGGTGAAATTGCCCTTCCTGTCAATGCTCATGGTGACATTGCCCTTCGAGATAGTACCCATGTTGACAGTGCCCATGGTGACGTGCTCATGTTGACAGTGCTCACAGTCATAGTGCCCATGGTGACATTGCCCATGGTGGAAGTGCCCACGGTGCCCTTGCCAACAGTGACAGTGCCCACACTGACAGTTCTAATTGTGATAGTGCCCATGGTGACAGTACACATGGTGATAATTGCAATGGTGACAGTGCTCATGGTGACAGTGCTCATGGTTGCAATACCGATGGTGACAGTGCTCAAAATGACAGTGACAGTGGTGGCAGTGACCATGGTGACAGTGCCCACGGTGACATCGCCTATAGTGACACTTCTCACGGTGACATTGCCAATGGTGACAGGGCTCATGTTGACGTGCTTATTTTGACAGTGCTCACAGTGATAGTGCCCATGGTGACATTGCCCATGGTGGAATTGCACACAATGCCAGTTCCCACAGTGACAGTGCTCACGCTGAGAGTTGTCATGGTGATAGTGCCCATGGTGACAGTGCACATGGTCATACTGCCAATGGTGACAGTACTCATGGTTGCAGTACCCATGGTGACAGTGTGCAAAATGGCATTTCCCATGGTGACATTGCCCATGGTGACATTGACTATGGTGACACATCTCACGGTGACATTTCCCATGGTGACATTGCTCAAGGTGACACACGACATTGTGATAGTGCCCATGGTGACAGTGCACATTGTGATACTCGCAATGGTGACAGTGCTCATGGTGACAGCGCTCATGGTGGCAGTACCCAAGGTGACAGTGCTCACAGTGACAGTGCCCACTGTATGAGTGCCCATGTTGACAGTGCTCATGGTGACACTGACCATGGTGACATTGCCTATGGTGACAGTGCTCATGGTGACAGTGCCCATGGTGACACTGACCACAGTGAGAATGCTCACGGTGATAGTGCCAATGGTGCCAGCACTCATGTTGACAGTCCCCATTGTGCAAGGTGCCATGGTGACAGTGACCATGGTGAGAGATCTCACGGTGATAGCGCTCACGGTAATAGTCCTCATGGTGACAGTGCAAATGGTGACAATACAGAGGGTGACAGTACTCATGGTGAAATTACCCATGCTAGCAGTTCTCATAGTGACAGTGCTCATGGGGGATGTGCCCATGCTGACAGTGCTCATTGTGGCAGTGCTCATGGTGACAGTACCGATGAGGCCAGTGATTATGGTGATGGTGTTCACAGTGGCTGTGCTCATGGAGATAGTGCTCACAGTGACCGTGCCCATGATGACAGTGCCCAGGGTGACAGTGCTCACGGGAAAATTGCCAATGATAACATTAACCATGGTGATAGTGCCCCTGGTGACACGGCCCACAGTGACATTGCTCATGGTGATAGTGCCATTGGTGACAGTGCTCACGGTGAAGTTGCCCATCCTGACAATGCTCATGGTGACATTGCCCTTCGAGATAGTACCCATGTTGACAGTGCCCATGGTGACGTGCTCATGTTGACAGTGCTCAAAGTGATAGTGCCCATGGTGACATTGCCAAGAGTGACAGTGCCCATGCTGACAGTTCTCATTGTGATAGTGCCCATGGTGACAGTGCACATGGTGATACTTGCAATGGTGACAGTGCTCATGGTGACAGCGCTCATGGTTGCAGTACCCATGGTGACAGTGCTCAAAATGACAGTGACAGTGGTGGCAGTGACCATGGTGACAGTGCCCACGGTGACATTGCCTATAGTGACACTTCTCACAGTGACATTGCCCATGGTGACGTGCTCATATTGACAGTGCTCACAGCGATAATGTCCATGGTGACATTGCCCATGGTGGAATTGCACACAATGCCATTTCCAACAGTGACAGTGCTCACGCTGAGAGTTGTCATGGTGATAGTGCCCATGGTGACAGTGCACATGGTCATACTGCCAATGGTTAAATTACTCATGGTGACAGTACTCATGGTTGCAGTACCCATGGTGACAGTGCTCAAAATGGCAGTTCCCATGGTGACATTGCCCATGGTGACATTGCCTATGGTGACACTTCTCACGGTGACATTTCCCATGGTGACATGGCTCATGGTGACACACCACATTGTGCCAGTGCCCATGGTGACAGTGTTCACAGTGAAAGTGCTCATGGTAATACTGTTTACTTTGAGAGTGCCCAAGGTGAAAATACACATGGTGACATTACTCATTGAGAAATTGCCCATGGTTACAATTCTCATAGCAAGAGTTATGGTGACAGTGCTCATGGTGGCACTGCCCTGGGTGACAGTGCTCGTGGTGTCAGTGCTCATGGTGACAGTGCTCATGATGAGAGTGCCTATGTTGTTAATTCCCATGGTGACACTTCTCACAGTGACACTGACAATGGTTACAGGTCACATGTTGGCCGTGCCCTTGGTGACAGTGCCCATGCAGACAGTACTTATGGTGACAGTGTTATCGGTGATAGTGCCCATGGTGAGAGTGCACATGGTGGTAGTGCACATGGTGGCACTGAAAAATGGTGACAGGGCTCATGGTGACAGTGCTCACGGTAAAAACCCATGCTGACAGTACTCACAGAGACACTGCTCATAGTGGCAGTAACCATGGTGACAGTTCGCACAGTGACAGTGCCCACTGTAGGAGTGCCCATGGAGACATTGCTCATGGTGACACTGACCACGGTGACATTGCCTATGGTGACAGTGCTCATGGTGACAGAGCCCATGTTGACTCTGACCACAGTGAGAATGCTCACGGTGATAGTGCCAATGGTGACAGCACTCATGTTGACAGCACGCACTGTGCAAGGTGCCATGGTGACAGTGACCATGGTGAGAGATCTCACGGTGATAGCACTCACGGTAATAGTCCTGATGGTGACAGTGCAAATGGTGACAATACAGAGGGTGACAGTACTCATGGTGAAAATACCCATGCTAGCAGTTCTCATAGTGACAGTGCTCATGGGGGAAGTGCCCATGCTGACAGTGCTCATTGTGGCAGTGCTCATGGTGACAGTACCGATGAGGCCAGTGATTATGGTGATGGTGTTCACAGTGGCTGTGCTCATGGAGATAGTGCTCACGGTGACCGTGCCCATGATGAGAGTGCCCAGGGTGACAGTGCTCACGGGGAAAGTGCCAATGATAACATTAACCATGGTGATAGTGCCCCTGGTGACACGGCCCACAGTGACATTGCTCATGGTGATAGTGCCATTGGTGACAGTGCTCACGGTGAAGTTGCCCATCCTGACAATGCTCATGGTGACATTGACCTTCGAGATAGTACCCATGTTGACAGTGCCCATGGTGACGTGCTCATGTTGACAGTGCTCAAAGTGATAGTGCCCATGGTGACATTGCCAAGAGTGACAGTGCCCATGCTGACAGTTCTCATTGTGATAGTGCCCATGGTGACAGTGCACATGGTGATACTTGCAATGGTGACAGTGCTCATGGTGACAGCACTCATGGTTGCAGTACCCATGGTGACAGTGATCAAAATGACAGTGACAGTGGTGGCAGTGACCATGGTGACAGTGCCCACGGTGACATTGCCTATAGTGACACTTCTCACAGTGACATTGCCCATGGTGACAGGGCTCATGTTGACGTGCTCATATTGACAGTGCTCACAGCGATAATGTCCATGGTGACATTGCCCATGGTGGAATTGCACACAATGCCATTTCCAACAGTGACAGTGCTCACGCTGAGAGTTGTCATGGTGATAGTGCCCATGGTGACAGTGCACATGGTCATACTGCCAATGGTTAAATTACTCATGGTGACAGTACTCATGGTTGCAGTACCCATGGTGACAGTGCTCAAAACGGCAGTTCCCATGGTGACATTGCCCATGGTGACATTGCCTATGGTGACACTTCTCACGGTGACATTTCCCATGGTGACATGGCTCATGGTGACACACCACATTGTGCCAGTGCCCATGGTGACAGTGCTCATGGTTGCAATACCCATGGTGACAGTGCTCAAAATGACAGTGACGGTGGTGGCAGTGACCATGGTGACAGTGCCCACGGTGACATCGCCTATAGTGACACTTCTCACGGTGACATTGCCAATGGTGACAGGGCTCATGTTGACGTGCTTATATTGACAGTGCTCACAGTGATAGTGCTCCTGGTGACATTGCCCATGGTTGAATTGCACACAATGCCAGTTCCCACAGTGGCAGTGCTCACGCTGAGAGTTGTCATGGTGATAGTGCCCATGGTGACAGTGCACATGGTCATACTGCCAATGGTGATAGTACTCATGGTTGCAGTACCCATGGTGACAGTGTGCAAAATGTCATTTCCTATGGTGACATTGCCCATGGTGACATTACCTATGGTGACACATCTCACGGTGACATTTCCCATGGTGACATTGCTCAAGGTGACACACGACATTGTGCCAGTGCCCATGGTGACAGTGCACATTGTGATACTCGCAATGGTGACAGTACTCATGGTGACAGCGCTTATGGTTGCAGTACCCATGGTGACAGTGCTCAAAATGATAGTGACAGTGGTGGCAGTGACCATGGTGACAGTGCCCACGATGACATTGCCTATAGTGACACTTCTCACAGTGACATTGCCCATGGTGACAGGGCTCATGTTGACGTGTTCATATTGACAGTGCTCACAACGATAATGTCCATGGTGACAATGACCATGGTGGAATTGCACACAATGCCAGTTCCCACAGTGACAGTGCTCATGCTGAGAGTTGTCATGGTGATAGTGCCCATGGTGACAATGCACATGGTCATACTGCCAATGGTTAAATTACTCATGGTGATAGTACTCATGGTGGCAGTACCCATGGTGACAGTGCTCAAAATGGCAGTTCCCATGGTTACATTGCCCATGGTGACATTGCCTATGGTGACAATTCTCACGTTGACATTTCCCATGGTGACATGGCTCATGGTGACACACCACATTGTGCCAGTGCCCTTGGTGACAGTGTTCACAGTGAAAGTGCTCATGGTAATACTGTTTACGTTGAGAGTGCCCAAGGTGAAAATACACATGGTGACATTACTCATTGAGAAATTGCCCATGGTTACAATTCTCATAGCAACAGTTATGTTGACAGTGCTCTTGGTGGAACTGCCCTGGGTGGCAGTGCTCGTGGTGTCAGTGCTCATGGTGGCAGTTCCCATGGTGAGAGTACCGATGGGGCAGTGCACATGGTGACAGTGCCCATGGTAACCGTGCTTACGGTGATATGACCCATGGTTACATTTATCATGATTGTGGTACCGATGCTGATAATGCTCCCGGAGTTAGTGCCCATGGTTAAGGTGCCCATGGTGACTGTGTTCAGTGTAATAGTGAGCATAGTGATAGTGTACTTGGTGACCGTGCCCATGGTGACAGTGCCCTTGGTGACAGTACACATGGTGATACTGCTCCATGTGATAGTGCCCTTGGGGACCCTGAGCATGGTGACAGTTCTCACGGTGACAGTGCCTATGGTGACAATGCTCATGGTGACAGTGCCCATGGTGACCGTTCTCATGTTCATAGTACCCATGGTGACAGTTCGTATGGTGAAAGTGCTCATGATGAGAGTGCCCATGTTGGTAGTTCCATTGGTGACTGTGCTCACAGTGATAGTGACCATGGTAAGATTGCAGATGGTGGCTGTGACATTGCCCATGATGAGAGTACTCATGGTGCCAGTGCTCATGGTGATAGTGTCCAAGGTGACAGTGCACATGGTTTTAATGCACATGGTGGCACAGAAAAATAGTTATAGTGCCCATGGTGACAGTGCTCATGTTGACAGTGCACAATGTGACAACCCATGCTGACAGTGCTCACGGTGACTGGGCTCATGGTTGCATTACCCATTGTGACAGTGCTCACAGTTACAATGCTCATGTTAACTGTGCTCACTCTGATAGTGTCTATGGTGACAGTGATCACAGTGATAGTGCCGATGGTGATAGTGCTAGGGTGATAGTGCCCATGATTAAGGTGCCCATGGTGACAGTGCTCACGGTCATAGTGAGCATAGTGGTAGTGCACTTGTTGACCGTGACCACGCTGAGAGTACAAATAGTGATAATTCTCAAGTTGGTTGTGTCCATGGTGGCAGTGCCCATGGACACCACCGGCAAAGTGATAGTGCTCACTGTGACAGGGCCCAAGGGGACAGTGCAAACCGTGACTTTGCCTATCGTGACAGTGTTCACAGTGACAAATTCCATCGTGACAGTGACCACCGTAACAGTTCTAATGCTGATAGTGCCCATAATGACAATACCCACGGTGACAGTACTCATGGTGATAATTCTCAAGGTGTTAGTGCCCATGGCGATCATTCCCATGGTGAGAGTCCTCACAGTGATAGTGTGCATGGTGACAGTTCCCATTCTGAAAGTGCTCATGATGACAGTGCCTATGTTGGTAATTCCCATGGTGACACTTCTCACAGTGATACTGACAATTGTTACAGTTCATATGTTGGCCATGCCCTTGGTGACAGTGCCCATGAAGACAGTACTTATGGTGACAGTGTTCTCGGTGATAGTGCCCATGGTGAGAGTGCACATGGTTGTAGTGCACATGGTGGCACTGAAAAATGGTGACAGTGCTCACGGTAAAAACCCATGCTGACAGTACTCACAGAGACACTGCTCATGGTGGCAGTACCCATGGTGACCGTGCTCACAGTGGCAGCGCCCACTGTATGAGTGCCCATGTTGACAGTGCTCATGGTGACAGTGCTCATGGTTGCAGTACCCATGGTTACAGTGCTCAAAATGACAGTGACAGTGGTGGCAGTGACCATGGTGACAGTGCCTACGGTGACATTGCCTATAGTGACACTTCTCACGGTGACATTGCTCATGGTGACAGGGCTCATGTAGACGTGCTCATATTGACAGAGCTTGCAGTGATAGTGCCCATGGTGACATTGCCCATGGTGGAATTGCACACAATGCCAGTGCTCACGCTGAGAGTTGTCATGGTGATAGTGCCCATGGTGACAGTGCACATGGTCATACTGCCAATGGTGACAGTACTCATGGTGACAGTACTCATGGTTGCAGTACCCATGGTGACAGTGCTAAAAAATGGCATTTCCCATGGTGACATTGCCCATGGTGACATTGCCTATGGTGACACTTCTCACGGTGACATTTCCCATTGTGACATGGCTCACGGTGACACACCGCATTGTGCCAGTGCCCATGGTGACAGTGCTCACAGTGAAAGTGCTAATGGTAATACTGTTTACGTTGAGAGTGCCCAAGGTGAAAATACACATGGTGACATTACTCATTGAGAAATTGCCCATGGTTACAATTCTCATAGCAACAGTTATGGTGACAGTGCTCATGGTGGTACTGCCCTGGGTGGCACTGCTCGTGGTGTCAGTGCTCATGGTGACAGTGCTCATGGTGGCAGTTCCCATGGTGAGAGTACCGATGGGGCAGTGCACATTGTGACAGTGCCCATGGTAACCATGATTACGGTGATATGACCCATGGTTACAGTTATCATGATTGTGGTACCGATGCTGATAATGCTCCCGGAGATAGTGCCCATGGTTAAGGTGCCCATGGTGACAGTGTTCAGAGTAATAGTGAGCATAGTGATAGTGTACTTGGTGACCGTGCCCATGGTGACAGTGCCCCTGGTGACAGTACACATGGTGATACTGCTCCATGTGATAGTGCCCTTGTTGACCCTGCACATGGTGACAGTTCTCACGGTGACAGTGCCTATGGTGACAATGCTCATGGTGACAGTGCCCATGGTGACCGTTCTCACGTTCATAGTGCCCATGGTGACAGTTCGTATGGTGAAAGTGCTCATGATGAGAGTGCCCATGTTGGTAGGTCGATTGGTGACTGTGCTCACAGTGATAGTGACCATGGTAAGATTGCAGATGGTGGCTGTGCCATTGCCCATGATGAGAGTACTCATGGTGACAGTGCTCATGGTGATAGTGTCCAAGGTGACAGTGCACATGGTTTTAATGCACATGGTGGCACAGAAAAATAGTTATAGTGCCCATGGTGACAGTGCTCATGTTGACAGTGCACAATGTAACAACCCATGCTGACAGTGCTCACGGTGACTGGGCTCATGGTTGCATTACCCATTGTGACAGTGCTCACAGTTACAATGCTCATGTTAACGGTGCTCACTCTGATAGTGTCTATGGTGACAGTGATCACAGTGATAGTGCCGATGGTGATAGTGCTAGGGTGATAGTGCCCATGATTAAGGTGCCCATGGTGACAGTGCTCACGGTCATAGTGAGCATAGTGGTAGTGCACTTGTTGACCGTGACCACGCTGAGAGTACAAATAGTGATAATTCTCAAGTTGGTAGTGTTCATGGTGGCAGTGCCCATGGACACCACCATCAAAGTGATATTGCTCACTGTGACAGGGCCCAAGTGGACAGTGCAAACCGGGACTTTGCCTATCGTGACAGTGCTCACAGTGACAAATTCCATCGTGACAGTGACCACGTTGACAGTTCTAATGCTGATAGTGCCCATGGCAATAATAACCATGGTGAGAGTCCTCACGCTGATAGTGCCCATGGTGACATTTCCCATTCTGAAAGTGCTCATGATGACAGTGCCAATGTTGGTAATTCCCATGGTGACACTTCTAACAGTGATACTGACAATGGTTACAGTTCACATGTTGGCCGTGCCCTTGGTGACAGTGCCCATGAAGACAGTACTTATGGTGACAGTGTTCTTGGTGATAGTGCCCATGGTGAGAGTGGACATGGTGGTAGTGCACATGGTGGCACTGAAAAATAGTGACAGGACTCATGGTGACTGTGCTCACGGTAAAAACCCATGCTGACAGTACTCACAGAGACACTGTTCATGGTGGCAGTACCCAAGGTGACAGTGCTCACAGTGACAGTGCCCACTGTATGAGTGCCCATGTTGACAGTGCTCATGGTGACACTGACCATGGTGACATTGCCTATGGTGACAGTGCTCATGGTGACAGTGCCCATGGTGACACGGACCACAGTGAGAATGCTCACAGTGATAGTGCCAATGGTGCCAGCACTCATGTTGACAGCCCCCATTGTGCAAGGTGCCATGGTGACAGTGACCATGGTGAGAGATCTCACGGTGATAGCGCTCACGGTAATAATCCTCATGGTGACAGTGCAAATGGTGACAATACACAGGGTGACAGTACACATGGTGAAAATACCCATGGTAGCAGTTCTCATAGTGACAGTGCTCATGGGGGATGTGCCCATGCTGACAGTGCTCATTGGGGCAGTGCTCATGGTGACAGTACCGATGAGGCCCGTGATTATGGTGATGGTGTTCACAGCGGCTGTGCTCATGGAGATAGTGCTCACGGTGACCGTGCCCATGATGACAGTACCCAGGGTGACAGTGCTCACGGGGAAAGTGCCAATGATAACATTAACCATGGTGATAGTGCCCCTGGTGACACGGCCCACAGTGACATTGCTCATGGTGATAGTGCCTTTGGTGACAGTGCTCACGGAGAAGTTGCCCATCCTGACAATGCTCATGGTGACATTGACCTTCGAGATAGTACCCATGTTGACAGTGCCCATGGTGACGTGCTCATGTTGACAGTGCTCAAAGTGATAGTGCCCATGGTGACATTGCCAAGAGTGACAGTGCCCATGCTGACAGTTGTCATTGTGATAGTGCCCATGGTGACAGTGCACATGGTGATACTTGCAATGGTGACAGTGCTCATGGTGACAGCGCTCATGGTTGCAGTACCCATGGTGACAGTGCTCAAAATGACAGTGACAGTGGTGGCAGTGACCATGGTGACAGTGCCCACGGTGACATTGCCTATAGTGACACTTCTCACAGTGACATTGCCCATGGTGACAGGGCTCATGTTGACGTGCTCATATTGACAGTGCTCACAGCGATAATGTCCATGGTGACATTGCCCATGGTGGAATTGCACACAATGCCATTTCCAACAGTGACAGTGCTCACGCTGAGAGTTGTCATGGTGATAGTGCCCATGGTGACAGTGCACATGGTCATACTGCCAATGGTTAAATTACTCATGGTGACAGTACTCATGGTTGCAGTACCCATGGTGACAGTGCTCAAAATGGCAGTTCCCATGGTGACATTGCCCATGGTGACATTGCCTATGGTGACACTTCTCACGGTGACATTTCCCATGGTGACATGGCTCATGGTGACACACCACATTGTGCCAGTGCCCATGGTGACAGTGTTCACAGCGAAAGTACTCATGGTAATACTGTTTACTTTGAGAGTGCCCAAGGTGAAAATACACATGGTGACATTACTCATTGAGAAATTGCCCATGGTTACAATTCTCATAGCAACAGTTATGGTGACAGTGCTCATGGTGGCACTGCCCTGGGTGACAGTGCTCGTGGTGTCAGTGCTCATGGTGACAGTGCTCATGATGAGAGTGCCTATGTTGTTAATTCCCATGGTGACACTTCTCACAGTGACACTGACAATGGTTACAGGTCACATGTTGGCCGTGCCCTTGGTGACAGTGCCCATGCAGACAGTACTTATGGTGACAGTGTTATCGGTGATAGTGCCCATGGTGAGAGTGCACATGGTGGTAGTGCACATGGTGGCACTGAAAAATGGTGACAGGGCTCATGGTGACAGTGCTCACGGTAAAAACCCATGCTGACAGTACTCACAGAGACACTGCTCATAGTGGCAGTAACCATGGTGACAGTTCGCACAGTGACAGTGCCCACTGTAGGAGTGCCCATGGAGACATTGCTCATGGTGACACTGACCACGGTGACATTGCCTATGGTGACAGTGCTCATGGTGACAGAGCCCATGTTGACTCTGACCACAGTGAGAATGCTCACGGTGATAATGCCAATGGTGACAGCACTCATGTTGACAGCACGCATTGTGCAAGGTGCCATGGTGACAGTGACCATGGTGAGAGATCTCACGGTGATAGCACTCAAGGTAATAGTCCTGATGGTGACAGTGCAAATGGTGACAATACAGAGGGTGACAGTACTCATGGTGAAAATACCCATGCTAGCAGTTCTCATAGTGACAGTGCTCATGGGGGAAGTGCCCATGCTGACAGTGCTCATTGTGGCAGTGCTCATGGTGACAGTACCGATGAGGCCAGTGATTATGGTGATGGTGTTCACAGTGGCTGTGCTCATGGAGATAGTGCTCACGGTGACCGTGCCCATGATGACAGTGCCCAGGGTTACAGTGCTCATGGGGAAAGTGCCAATGATAACATTAACCATGGTGATAGTGCCCCCGGTGACACGGCCCACAGTGACATTGCTCATGGTGATAGTGCCATTGGTGACAGTGCTCACGGTGAAGTTGCCCATCCTGACAATGCTCATGGTGACATTGCCCTTCGAGATAGTACCCATGTTGACAGTGCCCATGGTGACGTGCTCATGTTGACAGTGCTCAAAGTGATAGTCCCCATGGTGACATTGCCAAGAGTGACAGTGCCCACGCTGACAGTTCTCATTGTGATAGTGCCCATGGTGACAGTGCACATGGTGATACTTGCAATGGTGACAGTGCTCATGGTGACAGCGCTCATGGTTGCAGTACCCATGGTGACAGTGCTCAAAATGACAGTGACAGTGGTGGCAGTGACCATGGTGACAGTGCCCACGGTGACATTGCCTATAGTGACACTTCTCACAGTGACATTGCCCATGGTGACAGGGCTCATGTTGACCTGCTCATATTGACAGTGCTCACAGCGATAATGTCCATGGTGACATTGCCCATGGTGGAATTGCACACAATGCCATTTCCAACAGTGACAGTGCTCACGCTGAGAGTTGTCATGGTGATAGTGCCCATGGTGTCAGTGCACATGGTCATACTGCCAATGGTTAAATTACTCATGGTGACAGTACTCATGGTTGCAGTACCCATGGTGACAGTGCTCAAAATGGCAGTTCCCATGGTGACATTGCCCATGGTGACATTGTCTATGGTGACACTTCTCACGGTGACATTTCCCATGGTGACATGGCTCATGGTGACACACCACATTGTGCCAGTGCCCATGGTGACAGTGTTCACAGCGAAAGTGCTCATGGTAATACTGTTTACTTTGAGAGTGCCCAAGGTGAAAATACACAAGGTGACATTACTCATTGAGAAATTGCCCATGGTTACAATTCTCATAGCAACAGTTATGGTGACAGTGCTCATGGTGGCACTGCCCTGGGTGACAGTGCTCGTGGTGTCAGTGCTCATGGTGACAGTGCTCATGATGAGAGTGCCTATGTTGTTAATTCCCATGGTGACATTTCTCACAGTGACACTGACAATGGTTACAGGTCACATGTTGGCCGTGCCCTTGGTGACAGTGCCCATGCAGACAGTACTTATGGTGACAGTGTTATCGGTGATAGTGCCCATGGTGAGAGTGCACATGGTGGTAGTGCACATGGTGGCACTGAAAAATGGTGACAGGGCTCATGGTGACAGTGCTCACGGTAAAAACCCATGCTGACAGTACTCACAGAGACACTGCTCATAGTGGCAGTAACCATGGTGACAGTTCGCACAGTGACAGTGCCCACTGTAGGAGTGCCCATGGAGACATTGCTCATGGTGACACTGACCACGGTGACATTGCCTATGGTGACAGTGCTCATGGTGACAGAGCCCATGTTGACTCGGACCACAGTGAGAATGCTCACGGTGATAGTGCCAATGGTGACAGCACTCATGTTGACAGCACGCATTGTGCAAGGTGCCATGGTGACAGTGACCATGGTGAGAGATCTCACGGTGATAGCACTCACGGTAATAGTCCTGATGGTGACAGTGCAAATGGTGACAATACAGAGGGTGACAGTACTCATGGTGAAAATACCCATGCTAGCAGTTCTCATAGTGACAGTGCTCATGGGGGAAGTGCCCATGCTGACAGTGCTCATTGTGGCAGTGCTCATGGTGACAGTACCGATGAGGCCAGTGATTATGGTGATGGTGTTCACAGTGGCTGTGCTCATGGAGATAGTGCTCACGGTGACCGTGCCCATGATGACAGTGCCCAGGGTGACAGTGCTCACGGGGAAAGTGCCAATGATAACATTAACCATGGTGATAGTGCCCCTGGTGACACGGCCCACAGTGACATTGCTCATGGTGATAGTGCCTTTGGTGACAGTGCTCATGGTCAAATTGCCCTTCCTGACAATGCTCATGGTGACATTGCCCTTCGAGATAGTACCCATGTTGACAGTGACCATGGTGACGTGCTCATGTTGACAGTGCTCACAGTGATAGTGCCCATGGTGACATTGCCCATGGTGGAAGTGCCCACGGTGCCCTTGCCAACAGTGACAGTGCCCACGCTGACAGTTCTCATTATGATAGTGCCCATGGTGACAGTACACATGGTGATAATCGCAATGGTGACAGTGCTCATGGTGACAGTGCTCATGGTTGCAATACCCATGGTGACAGTGCTCAAAATGACAGTGACAGTGGTGGCAGTGACCATGGTGACAGTGCCCACGGTGACATCGCCTATAGTGACACTTCTCACGGTGACATTGCCAATGGTGACAGGGCTCATGTTGACGTGCTTATATTGACAGTGCTCACAGTGATAGTGCCCATGGTGACATTGCCCATGGTGGAATTGCACACAATGCCAGTTCCCACAGTGACAGTGCTCACGCTGAGAGTTGTCATGGTGATAGTGCCCATGGTGACAGTGCACATGGTCATACTGCCAATGGTGACAGTACTCATGGTTGCAGTACCCATGGTGACAGTGTGCAAAATGGCATTTCCCATGGTGACATTGCCCATGGTGACATTGCCTATGGTGACACATCTCACGGTGACATTTCCCATGGTGACATTGCTCAAGGTGACACACGACATTGTGACAGTGCCCATGGTGACAGTGCACATTGTGATACTCGCAATGGTGACAGTGCTCATGGTGACAGCGCTCATGGTGGCAGTACCCAAGGTGACAGTGCTCACAGTGACAGTGCCCACTGTATGAGTGCCCATGTTGACAGTGCTCATGGTGACACTGACCATGGTGACATTGTCTGTGGTGACAGTGCTCATGGTGACAGTGCACATGGTGACACTGACCACAGTGAGAATGCTCACAGTGATAGTGCCAATGGTGCCAGCACTCATGTTGACAGCCCCCATTGTGCAAGGTGCCATGGTGACAGTGACCATGGTGAGAGATCTCACGGTGATAGCGCTCACGGTAATAACCCTCATGGTGACAGTGCAAATGGTGACAATACACAGGGTGACAGTACACATGGTGAAAATACCCATGGTAGCAGTTCTCATAGTGACAGTGCTCATGGGGGAAGTGCCCATGGTGACAGTGCTCATTGTGGCAGTGCTCATGGTGACAGTACCGATGAGGCCAGTGATTATGGTGATGGTGTTCACAGTGGCTGTGCTCATGGAGATAGTGCTCACGGTGACCGTGCCCATGATGACAGTGCCCAGGGTGACAGTGCTCACGAGGAAAGTGCCAATGATAACATTAACCATGGTGATAGTGCCCCTGGTGACACGGCCCACAGTGACATTGCTCATGGTGATAGTGCCATTGGTGACAGTGCTCACGGTGAAGTTGCCCATCCTGACAATGCTCATGGTGACATTGACCTTCGAGATAGTACCCATGGTGACAGTGCCTATGGTGACGTGCTCATGTTGACAGTGCTCAAAGTGATAGTGCCCATGGTGACATTGCCAAGAGTGACAGTGCCCATGCTGACAGTTGTCATTGTGATAGTGCCTATGGTGACAGTGCACATGGTGATACTTGCAATGGTGACAGTGCTCATGGTGACAGCGCTCATGGTTGCAGTACCCATGGTGACAGTGCTCAAAATGACAGTGACAGTGGTGGCAGTGACGATGGTGACAGTGCCCACGGTGACATTGCCTTTAGTGACACTTCTCACAGTGACATTGCCCATGGTGACAGGGCTCATGTTGACGTGCTCATATTGACAGTGCTCACAGCGATAATGTCCATGGTGACATTGCCCATGGTGGAATTGCACACAATGCCATTTCCAACAGTGACAGTGCTCACGCTGAGAGTTGTCATGGTGATAGTGCCCATGGTGACAGTGCACATGGTCATACTGCCAATGGTTAAATTACTCATGGTGACAGTACTCATGGTTGCAGTACCCATGGTGACAGTGCTCAAAATGGCAGTTCCCATGGTGACATTGCCCATGGTGACATTGCCTATGGTGACACTTCTCACGGTGACATTTCCCATGGTGACATGGCTCATGGTGACACACCACATTTTGCCAGTGCCCATGGTGACAGTGCTCATGGTTGCAATACCCATGGTGACAGTGCTCAAAATGACAGTGACAGTGGTGGCAGTGACCATGGTGACAGTGCCCACGGTGACATCGCCTATAGTGACACTTCTCACGGTGACATTGCCAATGGTGACAGGGCTCATGTTGACGTGCTTATATTGACAGTGCTCACAGTGATAGTGCTCCTGGTGACATTGCCCATGGTGGAATTGCACAGAATGCCAGTTCCCACAGTGGCAGTGCTCACGCTGAGAGTTGTCATGGTGATAGTGCCCATGGTGACAGTGCACATGGTCATAATGCCAATGGTGACAGTACTCATGGTTCCAGTACCCATGGTGACAGTGTGCAAAATGGCATTTCCTAGGTGACATTGCCCATGGTGACATTACCTATGGTGACACATCTCACGGTGACATTTCCCATGGTGACATTGCTCAAGGTACCACACGACAATGTGCCAGTGCCCATGGTGACAGTGCACATTGTGATACTCGCAATGGTGACAGTGCTCATGGTGACAGCGCTCATGGTTGCAGTACCCATGGTGACAGTGCTCAAAATGATAGTGACAGTGGTGGCAGTGACCATGGTGACAGTGCCCACGATGACATTGCCTATAGTGACACTTCTCACTGTGACATTGCCCATGGTGACAGGGCTCATGTTGACGTGTTCATTTTGACAGTGCTCATAACGATAATGTCCATGGTGACAATGACCATGGTGGAATTGCACACAATGCCAGTTCCCACAGTGACAGTGCTCATGCTGAGAGTTGTCATGGTGATAGTGCCCGTGGTGAAAGTGCACATGGTCATACTGCCAATGGTAAATTTACTCATGGTGACAGTACTCATGGTGGCAGTACCCATGGTGACAGTGCTCTAAATGGCAGTTCCCATGGTGACATTGCCCATGGTGACATTGCCTATGGTGACAATTCTCACGTTGACATTTCCCATGGTGACATGGCTCATGGTGACACACCACATTGTGCCAGTGCCCTTGGTGACAGTGTTCACAGTGAAAGTGCTCATGGTAATACTGTTTACGTTGAGAGTGCCCAAGGTGAAAATACACATGGTGACATTACTCATTGAGAAATTGCCCATGGTTACAATTCTCATAGCAACAGTTATGGTGACAGTGCTCTTGGTGGAACTGCCCTGGGTGGCAGTGCTCGTGGTGTCAGTGCTCATGGTGGCAGTTCCCATGGTGAGAGTACCGATGGGGCAGTGCACATGGTGACAGTGCCCATGGTAACCGTGCTTACGGTGATATGACCCATGGTTACAGTTATCATGATTGTGGTACCGATGCTGATAATGCTCCCGGAGATAGTGCCCATGGTTAAGGTGCCCATGGTGACAGTGTTCAGAGTAATAGTGAGCATAGTGATAGTGTACTTGGTGACCGTGCCCATGGTGACAGTGCCCTTGGTGACAGTACACATGGTGATACTGCTCCATGTGATAGTGCCCTTGGGGACCCTGAGCATGGTGACAGTTCTCACGGTGACAGTGCCTTTGGTGACAATGCTCATGGTGACAGTGCCCATGGTGACCGTTCTCATGTTCATAGTACCCATGGTGACAGTTCGTATGGTGAAAGTGCTCATGATGAGAGTGCCCATGTTGGTAGTTCCATTGGTGACTGTGCTCACAGTGATAGTGACCATGGTAAGATTGCAGATGGTGGCTGTGCCATTGCCCATGATGAGAGTACTCATGGTGCCAGTGCTCATGGTGATAGTGTCCAAGGTGACAGTGCACATGGTTTTAATGCACATGGTGGCACAGAAAAATAGTTATAGTGCCCATGGTGACAGTGCTCATGTTGACAATGCACAATGTGACAACCCATGCTGATAGTGCTCACGGTGACTGGGCTCATGGTTGCATTACCCATTGTGACAGTGCTCACAGTTACAATGCTCATGTTAACTGTGCTCACTCTGATAGTGTCTATGGTGACAGTGATCACAGTGATAGTGCCGATGGTGATAGTGCTAGGGTGATAGTGCCCATGATTAAGGTGCCCATGGTGACAGTGCTCACGGTCATAGTGAGCATAGTGGTAGTGCACTTGTTGACCGTGACCACGCTGAGAGTACAAATAGTGATAATTCTCAAGTTGGTAGTGTTCATGGTGGCAGTGCCCATGGACACCACCATCAAAGTGATATTGCTCACTGTGACAGGGCCCAAGTGGACAGTGCAAACCGGGACTTTGCCTATCGTGACAGTGCTCACAGTGACAAATTCCATCGTGACAGTGACCACGTTGACAGTTCTAAGTCTGATAGTGCCCATGGCAATAATACCCATGGTGAGAGTCCTCACGCTGATAGTGCCCATGGTGACATTTCCCATTCTGAAAGTGCTCATGATGACAGTGCCAATGTTGGTAATTCCCATGGTGACACTTCTAACAGTGATACTGACAATGGTTACAGTTCACATGTTGGCCGTGCCCTTGGTGACAGTGCCCATGAAGACAGTACTTATGGTGACAGTGTTCTTGGTGATAGTGCCCATGGTGAGAGTGGACATGGTGGTAGTGCACATGGTGGCACTGAAAAATTGTGACAGGACTCATGGTGACAGTTGTCACGGTAAAAACCCATGCTGACAGTACTCACAGAGACACTGTTCATGGTGGCAGTACCCAAGGTGACAGTGCTCACAGTGACAGTGCCCACTGTATGAGTGCCCATGTTGACAGTGCTCATGGAGACACTGACCATGGTGACATTGCCTATGGTGACAGTGCTCATGGTGACAGTGCCCATGGTGACACGGACCACAGTGAGAATGCTCACAGTGATAGTGCCAATGGTGCCAGCACTCATGTTGACAGCCCCCATTGTGCAAGGTGCCATGGTGACAGTGACCATGGTGAGAGATCTCACGGTGATAGCGCTCACGGTAATAGTCCTCATGGTGACAGTGCAAATGGTGACAATACACAGGGTGACAGTACACATGGTGAAAATACCCATGGTAGCAGTTCTCATAGTGACAGTGCTCATGGGGGATGTGCCCATGCTGACAGTGCTCATTGGGGCAGTGCTCATGATGACAGTACCGATGAGGCCCGTGATTATGGTGATGGTGTTCACAGCGGCTGTGCTCATGGAGATAGTGCTCACGGTGACCGTGCCCATGATGACAGTACCCAGGGTGACAGTGCTCACGGGGAAAGTGCCAATGATAACATTAACCATGGTGATAGTGCCCCTGGTGACACGGCCCACAGTGACATTGCTCATGGTGATAGTGCCATTGGTGACAGTGCTCACGGAGAAGTTGCCCATCCTGACAATGCTCATGGTGACATTGACCTTCGAGATAGTACCCATGTTGACAGTGCCCATGGTGACGTGCTCATGTTGACAGTGCTCAAAGTGATAGTGCCCATGGTGACATTGCCAAGAGTGACAGTGCCCATGCTGACAGTTCTCATTGTGATAGTGCCCATGGTGACAGTGCACATGGTGATACTTGCAATGGTGACAGTGCTCATGGTGACAGCGCTCATGGTTGCAGTACCCATGGTGACAGTGCTCAAAATGACAGTGACAGTGGTGGCAGTGACCATGGTGACAGTGCCCACGGTGACATTGCCTATAGTGACACTTCTCACAGTGACATTGCCCATGGTGACAGGGCTCATGTTGACGTGCTCATATTGATAGTGCTCACAGCGATAATGTCCATGGTGACATTGCCCATGGTGGAATTGCACACAATGCCATTTCCAACAGTGACAGTGCTCACGCTGAGAGTTGTCATGGTGATAGTGCCCATGGTGACAGTGCACATGGTCATACTGCCAATGGTTAAATTACTCATGGTGACAGTACTCATGGTTGCAGTACCCATGGTGACAGTGCTCAAAATGGCAGTTCCCATGGTGACATTGCCCATGGTGACATTGTCTATGGTGACACTTCTCACGGTGACATTTCCCATGGTGACATGGCTCATGGTGACACACCACATTGTGCCAGTGCCCATGGTGACAGTGTTCACAGCGAAAGTGCTCATGGTAATACTGTTTACTTTGAGAGTGCCCAAGGTGAAAATACACATGGTGACATTACTCATTGAGAAATTGCCCATGGTTACAATTCTCATAGCAACAGTTGTGGTGACAGTGCTCATGGTGGCACTGCCCTGGGTGACAGTGCTCGTGGTGTCAGTGCTCATGGTGACAGTGCTCATGATGAGAGTGCCTATGTTGTTAATTCCCATGGTGACATTTCTCACAGTGACACTGACAATGGTTACAGGTCACATGTTGGCCGTGCCCTTGGTGACAGTGCCCATGCAGACAGTACTTATGGTGACAGTGTTATCGGTGATAGTGCCCATGGTGAGAGTGCACATGGTGGTAGTGCACATGGTGGCACTGAAAAATGGTGACAGGGCTCATGGTGACAGTGCTCACGGTAAAAACCCATGCTGACAGTACTCACAGAGACACTGCTCATAGTGGCAGTAACCATGGTGACAGTTCGCACAGTGACAGTGCCCACTGTAGGAGTGCCCAT
Source organism: Mesoplodon mirus (assembly GCF_964341445.2). Taxonomy (NCBI): domain Eukaryota; kingdom Metazoa; phylum Chordata; class Mammalia; order Artiodactyla; family Ziphiidae; genus Mesoplodon; species Mesoplodon mirus. Next base: position 106,610,601 of record NC_138976.1, on the reverse strand, counting down.
GGAGACATTGCTCATGGTGACACTGACCACGGTGACATTGCCTATGGTGACAGTGCTCATGGTGACAGAGCCCATGTTGACTCTGACCACAGTGAGAATGCTCACGGTGATAGTGCCAATGGTGACAGCACTCATGTTGACAGCACGCATTGTGCAAGGTGCCATGGTGACAGTGACCATGGTGAGAGATCTCACGGTGATAGCACTCACGGTAATAGTCCTGATGGTGACAGTGCAAATGGTGACAATACAGAGGGTGACAGTACTCATGGTGAAAATACCCATGCTAGCAGTTCTCATAGTGACAGTGCTCATGGGGGAAGTGCCCATGCTGACAGTGCTCATTGTGGCAGTGCTCATGGTGACAGTACCGATGAGGCCAGTGATTATGGTGATGGTGTTCACAGTGGCTGTGCTCATGGAGATAGTGCTCACGGTGACCGTGCCCATGATGACAGTGCCCAGGGTGACAGTGCTCACGGGGAAAGTGCCAATGATAACATTAACCATGGTGATAGTGCCCCTGGTGACACGGCCCACAGTGACATTGCTCATGGTGATAGTGCCTTTGGTGACAGTGCTCATGGTCAAATTGCCCTTCCTGACAATGCTCATGGTGACATTGCCCTTCGAGATAGTACCCATGTTGACAGTGCCCATGGTGACGTGCTCATGTTGACAGTGCTCACAATGATAGTGCCCATGGTGACATTGCCCATGGTGGAAGTGCCCACGGTGCCCTTGCCAACAGTGACAGTGCCCACGCTGACAGTTCTCATTGTGATAGTGCCCATGGTGACAGTACACATGGTGATAATCGCAATGGTGACAGTGCTCATGGTGACAGTGCTCATGGTTGCAATACCCATGGTGACAGTGCTCAAAATGACAGTGACAGTGGTGGCAGTGACCATGGTGACAGTGCCCACGGTGACATCGCCTATAGTGACACTTCTCACGGTGACATTGCCAATGGTGACAGGGCTCATGTTGACGTGCTTATATTGACAGTGCTCACAGTGATAGTGCCCATGGTGACATTGCCCATGGTGGAATTGCACACAATGCCAGTTCCCACAGTGACAGTGCTCACGCTGAGAGTTGTCATGGTGATAGTGCCCATGGTGACAGTGCACATGGTCATACTGCCAATGGTGACAGTACTCATGGTTGCAGTACCCATGGTGACAGTGTGCAAAATGGCATTTCCCATGGTGACATTGCCCATGGTGACATTGCCTATGGTGACACATCTCACGGTGACATTTCCCATGGTGACATTGCTCAAGGTGACACACGACATTGTGACAGTGCCCATGGTGACAGTGCACATTGTGATACTCGCAATGGTGACAGTGCTCATGGTGACAGCGCTCATGGTGGCAGTACCCAAGGTGACAGTGCTCACAGTGACAGTGCCCACTGTATGAGTGCCCATGTTGACAGTGCTCATGGTGACACTGACCATGGTGACATTGTCTATGGTGACAGTGCTCATGGTGACAGTGCACATGGTGACACTGACCACAGTGAGAATGCTCACAGTGATAGTGCCAATGGTGCCAGCACTCATGTTGACAGCCCCCATTGTGCAAGGTGCCATGGTGACAGTGACCATGGTGAGAGATCTCACGGTGATAGCGCTCACGGTAATAGTCCTCATGGTGACAGTGCAAATGGTGACAATACACAGGGTGACAGTACACATGGTGAAAATACCCATGGTAGCAGTTCTCATAGTGACAGTGCTCATGGGGGATGTGCCCATGCTGACAGTGCTCATTGTGGCCGTGCTCATGGTGACAGTACCGATGAGGCCAGTGATTATGGTGATGGTGTTCACAGTGGCTGTGCTCATGGAGATAGTGCTCACGGTGACCGTGCCCATGATGACAGTGCCCAGGGTGACAGTGCTCACGGGGAAAGTGCCAATGATAACATTAACCATGGTGATAGTGCCCCTGGTGACACGGCCCACAGTGACATTGCTCATGGTGATAGTGCCATTGGTGACAGTGCTCACGGTGAAGTTGCCCATCCTGACAATGCTCATGGTGACATTGACCTTCGAGATAGTACCCATGGTGACAGTGCCCATGGTGACGTGCTCATGTTGACAGTGCTCAAAGTGATAGTGCCCATGGTGACATTGCCAAGAGTGACAGTGCCCATGCTGACAGTTCTCATTGTGATAGTGCCCATGGTGACAGTGCACATGGTGATACTTGCAATGGTGACAGTGCTCATGGTGACAGCGCTCATGGTTGCAGTACCCATGGTGACAGTGCTCAAAATGACAGTGACAGTGGTGGCAGTGACCATGGTGACAGTGCCCACGGTGACATTGCCTTTAGTGACACTTCTCACAGTGACATTGCCCATGGTGACAGGGCTCATGTTGACGTGCTCATATTGACAGTGCTCACAGCGATAATGTCCATGGTGACATTGCCCATGGTGGAATTGCACACAATGCCATTTCCAACAGTGACAGTGCTCACGCTGAGAGTTGTCATGGTGATAGTGCCCATGGTGACAGTGCACATGGTCATACTGCCAATGGTTAAATTACTCATGGTGACAGTACTCATGGTTGCAGTACCCATGGTGACAGTGCTCAAAATGGCAGTTCCCATGGTGGCATTGCCCATGGTGACATTGCCTATGGTGACACTTCTCACGGTGACATTTCCCATGGTGACATGGCTCATGGTGACACACCACATTGTGCCAGTGCCCATGGTGACAGTGTTCACAGTGAAAGTGCTCATGGTAATACTGTTTACTTTGAGAATGCCCAAGGTGAATATACACATGGTGACATTACTCATTGAGAAATTGCCCATGGTTACAATTCTCATAGCAACAGTTATGGTGACAGTGCTCACGGTGGCACTGCCCTGGGTGACAGTGCTCGTGGTGTCAGTGCTCATGGTGACAGTGCTCATGATGAGAGTGCCTATGTTGTTAATTCCCATGGTGACACTTCTCACAGTGACACTGACAATGGTTACATGTCACATGTTGGCCGTGCCCTTGGTGACAGTGCCCATGCAGACAGTACTTATGGTGACAGTGTTATCGGTGATAGTGCCCATGGTGAGAGTGCACATGGTGGTAGTGCACATGGTGGCACTGAAAAATGGTGAAAGGGCTCATGGTGACAGTGCTCACGGTAAAAACCCATGCTGACAGTACTCACAGAGACACTGCTCATAGTGGCAGTAACCATGGTGACAGTTCGCACAGTGACAGTGCCCACTGTAGGAGTGCCCATGGAGACATTGCTCATGGTGACACTGACCACGGTGACATTGCCTATGGTGACAGTGCTCATGGTGACAGAGCCCATGTTGACTCTGACCACAGTGAGAATACTCACGGTGATAGTGCCAATGGTGACAGCACTCATGTTGACAGCACGCATTGTGCAAGGTGCCATGGTGACAGTGACCATGGTGAGAGATCTCACGGTGATAGCACTCACGGTAATAGTCCTGATGGTGACAGTGCAAATGGTGACAATACAGAGGGTGACAGTACTCATGGTGAAAATACCCATGCTAGCAGTTCTCATAGTGACAGTGCTCATGGGGGAAGTGCCCATGCTGACAGTGCTCATTGTGGCAGTGCTCATGGTGACAGTACCGATGAGGCCAGTGATTATGGTGATGGTGTTCACAGTGGCTGTGCTCATGGAGATAGTGCTCACGGTGACCGTGCCCATGATGACAGTGCCCAGGGTGACAGTGCTCACGGGGAAAGTGCCAATGATAACATTAACCATGGTGATAGTGCCCCTGGTGACACGGCCCACAGTGACATTGCTCATGGTGATAGTGCCTTTGGTGACAGTGCTCATGGTGAAATTGCCCTTCCTGACAATGCTCATGGTGACATTGCCCTTCGAGATAGTACCCATGTTGACAGTGCCCATGGTGACGTGCTCATGTTGACAGTGCTCACAATGATAGTGCCCATGGTGACATTGCCCATGGTGGAAGTGCCCACGGTGCCCTTGCCAACAGTGACAGTGCCCACGCTGACAGTTCTCATTGTGATAGTGCCCATGGTGACATTACACATGGTGATAATCGCAATGGTGACAGTGCTCATGGTGACAGTGCTCATGGTTGCAATACCCATGGTGACAGTGCTCAAAATGACAGTGACAGTGGTGGCAGTGACCATGGTGACAGTGCCCACGGTGACATCGCCTATAGTGACACTTCTCACGGTGACATTGCCAATGGTGACAGGGCTCATGTTGACGTGCTTATATTGACAGTGCTCACAGTGATAGTGCCCATGGTGACATTGCCCATGGTGGAATTGCACACAATGCCAGTTCCCACAGTGACAGTGCTCACGCTGAGAGTTGTCATGGTGATAGTGCCCATGGTGACAGTGCACATGGTCATACTGCCAATGGTGACAGTACTCATGGTTGCAGTACCCATGGTGACAGTGTGCAAAATGGCATTTCCCATGGTGACATTGCCCATGGTGACATTGCCTATGCTGACACATCTCACGGTGACATTTCCCATGGTGACATTGCTCAAGGTGACACACGACATTGTGACAGTGCCCATGGTGACAGTGCACATTGTGATACTCGCAATGGTGACAGTGCTCATGGTGACAGCGCTCATGGTGGCAGTACCCAAGGTGACAGTGCTCACAGTGACAGAGCCCACTGTATGAGTGCCCATGTTGACAGTGCTCATGGTGACACTGACCATGGTGACATTGTCTATGGTGACAGTGCTCATGGTGACAGTGCACATGGTGACACTGACCACAGTGAGAATGCTCACAGTGATAGTGCCAATGGTGCCAGCACTCATGTTGACAGACCCCATTGTGCAAGGTGCCATGGTGACAGTGACCATGGTGAGAGATCTCACGGTGATAGCGCTCACGGTAATAGTCCTCATGGTGACAGTGCAAATGGTGACAATACACAGGGTGACAGTACACATGGTGAAAATACCCATGGTAGCAGTTCTCATAGTGACAGTGCTCATGGGGGATGTGCCCATGCTGACAGTGCTCATTGTGGCCGTGCTCATGGTGACAGTACCGATGAGGCCAGTGATTATGGTGATGGTGTTCACAGTGGCTGTGCTCATGGAGATAGTGCTCACGGTGACCGTGCCCATGATGACAGTGCCCAGGGTGACAGTGCTCACGGGGAAAGTGCCAATGATAACATTAACCATGGTGATAGTGCCCCTGGTGACACGGCCCACAGTGACATTGCTCATGGTGATAGTGCCATTGGTGACAGTGCTCACGGTGAAGTTGCCCATCCTGACAATGCTCATGGTGACATTGACCTTCGAGATAGTACCCATGGTGACAGTGCCCATGGTGACGTGCTCATGTTGACAGTGCTCAAAGTGATAGTGCCCATGGTGACATTGCCAAGAGTGACAGTGCCCATGCTGACAGTTGTCATTGTGATAGTGCCCATGGTGACAGTGCACATGGTGATACTTGCAATGGTGACAGTGCTCATGGTGACAGCGCTCATGGTTGCAGTACCCATGGTGACAGTGCTCAAAATGACAGTGACAGTGGTGGCAGTGACCATGGTGACAGTGCCCACGGTGACATTGTCTATAGTGACACTTCTCACAATGACATTGCCCATGGTGACAGGGCTCATGTTGACGTGCTCATATTGACAGTGCTCACAGCGATAATGTCCATGGTGACATTGCCCATGGTGGAATTGCACACAATGCCATTTCCAACAGTGACAGTGCTCACGCTGAGAGTTGTCATGGTGATAGTGCCCATGGTGACAGTGCACATGGTCATACTGCCAATGGTTAAATTACTCATGGTGACAGTACTCATGGTTGCAGTACCCATGGTGACAGTGCTCAAAATGGCAGTTCCCATGGTGGCATTGCCCATGGTGACATTGCCTATGGTGACACTTCTCACGGTGACATTTCCCATGGTGACATGGCTCATGGTGACACACCACATTGTGCCAGTGCCCATGGTGACAGTGTTCACAGTGAAAGTGCTCATGGTAATACTGTTTACTTTGAGAGTGCCCAAGGTGAAAATACACATGGTGACATTACTCATTGAGAAATTGCCCATGGTTACAATTCTCATAGCAACAGTTATGGTGACAGTGCTCATGGTGGCACTGCCCTGGGTGACAGTGCTCGTGGTGTCAGTGCTCATGGTGACAGTGCTCATGATGAGAGTGCCTATGTTGTTAATTCCCATGGTGACACTTCTCACAGTGACACTGACAATGGTTACATGTCACATGTTGGCCGTGCCCTTGGTGACAGTGCCCATGCAGACAGTACTTATGGTGACAGTGTTATCGGTGATAGTGCCCATGGTGAGAGTGCACATGGTGGTAGTGCACATGGTGGCACTGAAAAATGGTGAAAGGGCTCATGGTGACAGTGCTCACGGTAAAAACCCATGCTGACAGTACTCACAGAGACACTGCTCATAGTGGCAGTAACCATGGTGACAGTTCGCACAGTGACAGTGCCCACTGTAGGAGTGCCCATGGAGACATTGCTCATGGTGACACTGACCACGGTGACATTGCCTATGGTGACAGTGCTCATGGTGACAGAGCCCATGTTGACTCTGACCACAGTGAGAATACTCACGGTGATAGTGCCAATGGTGACAGCACTCATGTTGACAGCACGCATTGTGCAAGGTGCCATGGTGACAGTGACCATGGTGAGAGATCTCATGGTGATAGCACTCACGGTAATAGTCCTGATGGTGACAGTGCAAATGGTGACAATACAGAGGGTGACAGTACTCATGGTGAAAATACCCATGCTAGCAGTTCTCATAGTGACAGTGCTCATGGGGGAAGTGCCCATGCTGACAGTGCTCATTGTGGCAGTGCTCATGGTGACAGTACCGATGAGGCCAGTGATTATGGTGATGGTGTTCACAGTGGCTGTGCTCATGGAGATAGTGCTCACGGTGACCGTGCCCATGATGACAGTGCCCAGGGTGACAGTGCTCACGGGGAAAGTGCCAATGATAACATTAACCATGGTGATAGTGCCCCTGGTGACACGGCCCACAGTGACATTGCTCATGGTGATAGTGCCATTGGTGACAGTGCTCACGGTGAAGTTGCCCATCCTGACAATGCTCATGGTGACATTGACCTTCGAGATAGTACCCATGTTGACAGTGCCCATGGTGACGTGCTCATGTTGACAGTGCTCATAGTGATAGTGCCCATGGTGACATTGCCAAGAGTGACAGTGCCCACGCTGACAGTTCTCATTGTGATAGTGTCCATGGTGACAATGCACATGGTGATACTTGCAATGGTGACAGTGCTCATGGTGACAGCGCTCATGGTTGCAGTACCCATGGTGACAGTGTGCAAAATGGCATTTCCCATGGTGACATTGCCCATGGTGACATTGCCTATGGTGACACATCTCACGGTGACATTTCCCATGGTGACATTGCTCAAGGTGACACACGACATTGTGACAGTGCCCATGGTGACAGTGCACATTGTGATACTCGCAATGGTGACAGTGCTCATGGTGACAGCGCTCATGGTGGCAGTACCCAAGGTGACAGTGCTCACAGTGACAGTGCCCACTGTATGAATGCCCATGTTGACAGTGCTCATGGTGACACTGACCATGGTGACATTGTCTATGGTGACAGTGCTCATGGTGACAGTGCACATGGTGACACTGACCACAGTGAGAATGCTCACAGTGATAGTGCCAATGGTGCCAGCACTCATGTTGACAGCCCCCATTGGGCAAGGTGCCATGGTGACAGTGACCATGGTGAGAGATCTCACGGTGATAGCGCTCACGGTAATAGTCCTCATGGTGACAGTGCAAATGGTGACAATACACAGGGTGACAGTACACATGGTGAAAATACCCAAGGTAGCAGTTATCATAGTGACAGTGCTCATGGGGGATGTGCCCATGCTGACAGTGCTCATTGTGGCCGTGCTCATGGTGACAGTACCGATGAGGCCAGTGATTATGGTGATGGTGTTCACAGTGGCTGTGCTCATGGAGATAGTGCTCACGGTGACCGTGCCCATGATGACAGTGCCCAGGGTGACAGTGCTCACGGGGAAAGTGCCAATGATAACATTAACCATGGTGATAGTGCCCCTGGTGACACGGCCCACAGTGACATTGCTCATGGTGATAGTGCCATTGGTGACAGTGCTCACGGTGAATTTGCCCATCCTGACAATGCTCATGGTGACATTGACCTTCGAGATAGTACCCATGGTGACAGTGCCCATGGTGACGTGCTCATGTTGACAGTGCTCAAAGTGATAGTGCCCATGGTGACATTGCCAAGAGTGACAGTGCCCATGCTGACAGTTGTCATTGTGATAGTGCCCATGGTGACAGTGCACATGGTGATACTTGCAATGGTGACAGTGCTCATGGTGACAGCGCTCATGGTTGCAGTACCCATGGTGACAGTGCTCAAAATGACAGTGACAGTGGTGGCAGTGACCATGGTGACAGTGCCCACGGTGACATTGCCTTTAGTGACACTTCTCACAGTGACATTGCCCATGGTGACAGGGCTCATGTTGACGTGCTCATATTGACAGTGCTCACAGCGATAATGTCCATGGTGACATTGCCCATGGTGGAATTGCACACAATGCCATTTCCAACAGTGACAGTGCTCACGCTGAGAGTTGTCATGGTGATAGTGCCCATGGTGACAGTGCACATGGTCATACTGCCAATGGTTAAATTACTCATGGTGACAGTACTCATGGTTGCAGTACCCATGGTGACAGTGCTCAAAATGGCAGTTCCCATGGTGGCATTGCCCATGGTGACATTGCCTATGGTGACACTTCTCACGGTGACATTTCCCATGGTGACATGGCTCATGGTGACACACCACATTGTGCCAGTGCCCATGGTGACAGTGTTCACAGTGAAAGTGCTCATGGTAATACTGTTTACTTTGAGAGTGCCCAAGGTGAAAATACACATGGTGACATTACTCATTGAGAAATTGCCCATGGTTACAATTCTCATAGCAACAGTTATGGTGACAGTGCTCATGGTGGCACTGCCCTGGGTGACAGTGCTCGTGGTGTCAGTGCTCATGGTGACAGTGCTCATGATGAGAGTGCCTATGTTGTTAATTCCCATGGTGACACTTCTCACAGTGACACTGACAATGGTTACATGTCACATGTTGGCCGTGCCCTTGGTGACAGTGCCCATGCAGACAGTACTTATGGTGACAGTGTTATCGGTGATAGTGCCCATGGTGAGAGTGCACATGGTGGTAGTGCACATGGTGGCACTGAAAAATGGTGAAAGGGCTCATGGTGACAGTGCTCACGGTAAAAACCCATGCTGACAGTACTCACAGAGACACTGCTCATAGTGGCAGTAACCATGGTGACAGTTCGCACAGTGACAGTGCCCACTGTAGGAGTGCCCATGGAGACATTGCTCATGGTGACACTGACCACGGTGACATTGCCTATGGTGACAGTGCTCATGGTGACAGAGCCCATGTTGACTCTGACCACAGTGAGAATACTCACGGTGATAGTGCCAATGGTGACAGCACTCATGTTGACAGCACGCATTGTGCAAGGTGCCATGGTGACAGTGACCATGGTGAGAGATCTCATGGTGATAGCACTCACGGTAATAGTCCTGATGGTGACAGTGCAAATGGTGACAATACAGAGGGTGACAGTACTCATGGTGAAAATACCCATGCTAGCAGTTCTCATAGTGACAGTGCTCATGGGGGAAGTGCCCATGCTGACAGTGCTCATTGTGGCAGTGCTCATGGTGACAGTACCGATGAGGCCAGTGATTATGGTGATGGTGTTCACAGTGGCTGTGCTCATGGAGATAGTGCTCACGGTGACCGTGCCCATGATGACAGTGCCCAGGGTGACAGTGCTCACGGGGAAAGTGCCAATGATAACATTAACCATGGTGATAGTGCCCCCGGTGACACGGCCCACAGTGACATTGCTCATGGTGGTAGTGCCATTGGTGACAGTGCTCATGGTGAAGTTGCCCATCCTGACAATGCTCATGGTGACATTGACCTTCGAGATAGTACCCATGTTGACAGTGCCCATGGTGACGTGCTCATGTTGACAGTGCTCATAGTGATAGTGCCCATGGTGACATTGCCAAGAGTGACAGTGCCCACGCTGACAGTTCTCATTGTGATAGTGTCCATGGTGACAGTGCACATGGTGATACTTGCAATGGTGACAGTGCTCATGGTGACAGCGCTCATGGTTGCAGTACCCATGGTGACAGTGCTCAAAATGACAGTGACAGTGGTGGCAGTGACCATGGTGCCAGTGCCCACGGTGACATTGCCTATAGTGACACTTCTCACAGTGACATTGCCCATGGTGACAGGGCTCATGTTGACGTGCTCATATTGACAGTGCTCACAGCGATAATGTCCATGGTGACATTGCCCATGGTGGAATTGCACACAATGCCATTTCCAACAGTGACAGTGCTCACGCTGAGAGTTGTCATGGTGATAGTGCCCATGGTGACAGTGCACATGGTCATACTGCCAATGGTTAAATTACTCATGGTGACAGTACTCATGGTTGCAGTTCCCATGGTGACAGTGCTCAAAATGGCAGTTCCCATGGTGACATTGCCCATGGTGACATTGCCTACGGTGACAGTTCTCACGGTGACATTTCCCATGGTGACATGGCTCATGGTGACACACCACATTGTGCCAGTGCCCATGGTGACAGTGTTCACAGTGAAAGTACTCATGGTAATACTGTTTACTTTGAGAGTGCGCAAGGTGAAAATACACATGGTGACATTACTCATTGAGAAATTGCCCATGGTTACAATTCTCATAGCAACAGTTATGGTGACAGTGCTCATGGTGGCACTGCCCTGGGTGACTGTGCTCGTGGTGTCAGTGCTCATGGTGACAGTGCTCATGATGAGAGTGCCTATGTTGTTAATTCCCATGGTGACACTTCTCACAGTGACACTGACAATGGTTACAGGTCACATGTTGGCCGTGCCCTTGGTGACAGTGCCCATGCAGACAGTACTTATGGTGACAGTGTTATCGGTGATAGTGCCCATGGTGAGAGTGCACATGGTGGTAGTGCACATGGTGGCACTGAAAAATGGTGACAGGGCTCATGGTGACAGTGCTCACGGTAAAAACCCATGCTGACAGTACTCACAGAGACACTGCTCATAGTGGCAGTAACCATGGTGACAGTTCGCACAGTGACAGTGCCCACTGTAGGATTGCCCATGGAGACATTGCTCATGGTGACACTGACCACGGTGACATTGCCTATGGTGACAGTGCTCATGGTGACAGAGCCCATGTTGACTCTGACCACAGTGAGAATGCTCACGGTGACAGTGCCAATGGTGACAGCACTCATGTTGACACCACGCATTGTGCAAGGTGCCATGGAGACAGTGACCATGGTGAGAGATCTCACGGTGATAGCACTCACGGTAATAGTCCTGAGGGTGACAGTGCAAATGGTGACAATACAGAGGGTGACAGTACTCATGGTGAAAATACCCATGCTAGCAGTACTCATAGTGACAGTGCTCATGGGGGAAGTGCCCATGGTGACAGTGCTCATTGTGGCAGTGCTCATGGTGACAGTACCGATGAGGCCAGTGATTATGGTGATGGTGTTCACAGTGGCTGTGCTCATGGAGATAGTGCTCACGGTGACCGTGCCCATGATGACAGTGCCCAGGGTGACAGTGCTCACGGGAAAAGTGCCAATGATAACATTAACCATGGTGATAGTGCCCCCCGGTGACACGGCCCACAGTGACATTGCTCATGGTGATAGTGCCATTGGTGACAGTGCTCATGGTGAAGTTGCCCATCCTGACAATGCTCATGGTGACATTGACCTTCGAGATAGTACCCATGTTGACAGTGCCCATGGTGACGTGCTCATGTTGACAGTGCTCAAAGTGATAGTGCCCATGGTGACATTGCCAAGAGTGACAGTGCCCATGCTGACAGTTCTCATTGTGATAGTGCCCATGGTGACAGTGCACATGGTGATACTTGCAATGGTGACAGTGCTCATGGTGACAGCGCTCATGGTTGCAGTACCCATGGTGACAGTGCTCAAAATGACAGTGACAGTGTTGGCAGTGACCATGGTGACAGTGCCCACGGTGACATTGCCTATAGTGACACTTCTCACAGTGACATTGCCCATGGTGACAGGGCTCATGTTGACGTGCTCATATTGACAGTGCTCACAGCGATAATGTCCATGGTGACATTGCCCATGGTGGAATTGCACACAATGCCATTTCCAACAGTGACAGTGCTCACGCTGAGAGTTGTCATGGTGATAGTGCCCATGGTGACAGTGCACATGGTCATACTGCCAATGGTTAAATTACTCATGGTGACAGTATTCATGGTTGCAGTACCCATGGTGACAGTGCTCAATATGGCAGTTCCCATGGTGACATTGCCCATGGTGACATTGCCTATGGTGACACTTCTCACGGTGACATTTCCCATGGTGACATGGCTCATGGTGACACACCACATTGTGCCAGTGCCCATGGTGACAGTGCTCATGGTTGCAATACCCATGGTGACAGTGCTCAAAATGACAGTGACAGTGGTGGCAGTGACCATGGTGACAGTGCCCACGGTGACATCGCCTATAGTGACACTTCTCATGGTGACATTGCCAATGGTGACAGGGCTCATGTTGACGTGCTTATATTGACAGTGCTCACAGTGATAGTGCTCCTGGTGACATTGCCCATGGTGGAATTGCACACAATGCCAGTTCCCACAGTGGCAGTGCTCACGCTGAGAGTTGTCATGGTGATAGTGCCCATGGTGACAGTGCACATGGTCATACTGCCAATGGTGATAGTACTCATGGTTGCAGTACCCATGGTGACAGTGTGCAAAATGGCATTTCCTATGGTGACATTGCCCATGGTGACATTACCTATGGTGACACATCTCACGGTGACATTTCCCATGGTGACATTGCTCAAGGTGACACACGACATTGTGCCAGTGCCCATGGTGACAGTGCACATTGTGATACTCGCAATGGTGACAGTACTCATGGTGACAGCGCTTATGGTTGCAGTACCCATGGTGACAGTGCTCAAAATGATAGTGACAGTGGTGGCAGTGACCATGGTGACAGTGCCCACGATGACATTGCCTATAGTGACACTTCTCACAGTGACATTGCCCATGGTGACAGGGCTCATGTTGACGTGTTCATATTGACAGTGCTCACAACGATAATGTCCATGGTGACAATGACCATGGTGGAATTGCACACAATGCCAGTTCCCACAGTGACAGTGCTCATGCTGAGAGTTGTCATGGTGATAGTGCCCATGGTGACAATGCTCATGGTCATACTGCCAATGGTTAAATTACTCATGGTGATAGTACTCATGGTGGCAGTACCCATGGTGACAGTGCTCAAAATGGCAGTTCCCATGGTTACATTGCCCATGGTGACATTGCCTATGGTGACAATTCTCACGTTGACATTTCCCATGGTGACATGGCTCATGGTGACACACCACATTGTGCCAGTGCCCTTGGTGACAGTGTTCACAGTGAAAGTGCTCATGGTAATACTGTTTACGTTGAGAGTGCCCAAGGTGAAAATACACATGGTGACATTACTCATTGAGAAATTGCCCATGGTTACAATTCTCATAGCAACAGTTATGTTGACAGTGCTCTTGGTGGAACTGTCCTGGGTGGCAGTGCTCGTGGTGTCAGTGCTCATGGTGGCAGTTCCCATGGTGAGAGTACCGATGGGGCAGTGCACATGGTGACAGTGCCCATGGTAACTGTGCTTACGGTGATATGACCCATGGTTACATTTATCATGATTGTGGTACCGATGCTGATAATGCTCCCGGAGTTAGTGCCCATGGTTAAGGTGCCCATGGTGACTGTGTTCAGTGTAATAGTGAGCATAGTGATAGTGTACTTGGTGACCGTGCCCATGGTGACAGTGCCCTTGGTGACAGTACACATGGTGATACTGCTCCATGTGATAGTGCCCTTGGGGACCCTGAGCATGGTGACAGTTCTCACGGTGACAGTGCCTATGGTGACAATGCTCATGGTGACAGTGCCCATGGTGACCGTTCTCATGTTCATAGTACCCATGGTGACAGTTCGTATGGTGAAAGTGCTCATGATGAGAGTGCCCATGTTGGTAGTTCCATTGGTGACTGTGCTCACAGTGATAGTGACCATGGTAAGATTGCAGATGGTGGCTGTGCCATTGCCCATGATGAGAGTACTCATGGTGGCAGTGCTCATGGTGATAGTGTCCAAGGTGACAGTGCACATGGTTTTAATGCACATGGTGGCACAGAAAAATAGTTATAGTGCCCATGGTGACAGTGCTCATGTTGACAGTGCACAATGTGACAACCCATGCTGACAGTGCTCACGGTGACTGGGCTCATGGTTGCATTACCCATTGTGACAGTGCTCACAGTTACAATGCTCATGTTAACTGTGCTCACTCTGATAGTGTCTATGGTGACAGTGATCACAGTGATAGTGCCGATGGTGATAGTGCTAGGGTGATAGTGCCCATGATTAAGGTGCTCATGGTGACAGTGCTCACGGTCATAGTGAGCATAGTGGTAGTGCACTTGTTGACCGTGACCACGCTGAGAGTACAAATAGTGATAATTCTCAAGTTGGTTGTGTCCATGGTGGCAGTGCCCATGGACACCACCAGCAAAGTGATAGTGCTCACTGTGACAGGGCCCAAGGGGACAGTGCAAACCGTGACTTTGCCTATCGTGACAGTGTTCACAGTGACAAATTCCATCGTGACAGTGACCACCGTAACAGTTCTAATGCTGATAGTGCCCATAATGACAATACCCATGGTGACAGTACTCATGGTGATAATTCTCAAGGTGTTAGTGCCCATGGCGATCATTCCCATGGTGAGAGTCCTCACAGTGATAGTGTGCATGGTGACAGTTCCCATTCTGAAAGTGCTCATGATGACAGTGCCTATGTTGGTAATTCCCATGGTGACACTTCTCACTGTGATACTGACAATTGTTACAGTTCATATGTTGGCCATGCCCTTGGTGACAGTGCCCATGAAGACAGTACTTATGGTGACAGTGTTCTCGGTGATAGTGCCCATGGTGAGAGTGCACATGGTTGTAGTGCACATGGTGGCACTGAAAAATGGTGACAGTGCTCACGGTAAAAACCCATGCTGACAGTACTCACAGAGACACTGCTCATGGTGGCAGTACCCATGGTGACCGTGCTCACAGTGGCAGCGCCCACTGTATGAGTGCCCATGTTGACAGTGCTCATGGTGACAGTGCTCATGGTTGCAGTACCCATGGTTACAGTGCTCAAAATAACAGTGACAGTGGTGGCAGTGACCATGGTGACAGTGCCTACGGTGACATTGCCTATAGTGACACTTCTCACGGTGACATTGCTCATGGTGACAGGGCTCATGTAGACGTGCTCATATTGACAGAGCTTGCAGTGATAGTGCCCATGGTGACATTGCCCATGGTGGAATTGCACACAATGCCAGTGCTCACGCTGAGAGTTGTCATGGTGATAGTGCCCATGGTGACAGTGCACATGGTCATACTGCCAATGGTGACAGTACTCATGGTGACAGTACTCATGGTTGCAGTACCCATGGTGACAGTGCTAAAAAATGGCATTTCCCATGGTGACATTGCCCATGGTGACATTGCCTATGGTGACACTTCTCACGGTGACATTTCCCATGGTGACATGGCTCACGGTGACACACCACATTGTGCCAGTGCCCATGGTGACAGTGCTCACAGTGAAAGTGCTAATGGTAATACTGTTTACGTTGAGAGTGCCCAAGGTGAAAATACACATGGTGACATTACTCATTGAGAAATTGCCCATGGTTACAATTCTCATAGCAACAGTTATGGTGACAGTGCTCATGGTGGTACTGCCCTGGGTGGCACTGCTCGTGGTGTCAGTGCTCATGGTGACAGTGCTCATGGTGGCAGTTCCCATGGTGAGAGTACCGATGGGGCAGTGCACATTGTGACAGTGCCCATGGTAACCGTGCTTACGGTGATATGACCCATGGTTACAGTTATCATGATTGTGGTACCGATGCTGATAATGCTCCCGGAGATAGTGCCCATGGTTAAGGTGCCCATGGTGACAGTGTTCAGAGTAATAGTGAGCATAGTGATAGTGTACTTGGTGACCGTGCCCATGGTGACAGTGCCCCTGGTGACAGTACACATAGTGATACTGCTCCATGTGATAGTGCCCTTGTTGACCCTGCACATGGTGACAGTTCTCACGGTGACAGTGCCTATGGTGACAATGCTCATGGTGACAGTGCCCATGGTGACCGTTCTCACGTTCATAGTGCCCATGGTGACAGTTCGTATGGTGAAAGTGCTCATGATGAGAGTGCCCATGTTGGTAGTTCGATTGGTGACTGTGCTCACAGTGATAGTGACCATGGTAAGATTGCAGATGGTGGCTGTGCCATTGCCCATGATGAGAGTACTCATGGTGACAGTGCTCATGGTGATAGTGTCCAAGGTGACAGTGCACATGGTTTTAATGCACATGGTGGCACAGAAAAATAGTTATAGTGTCCATGGTGACAGTGCTCATGTTGACAGTGCACAATGTAACAACACATGCTGACAGTGCTCACGGTGACTGGGCTCATGGTTGCATTACCCATTGTGACAGTGCTCACAGTTACAATGCTCATGTTAACGGTGTTCACTCTGATAGTGTCTATGGTGACAGTGATCACAGTGATAGTGCCGATGGTGATAGTGCTAGGGTGATAGTGCCCATGATTAAGGTGCCCATGGTGACAGTGCTCACGGTCATAGTGAGCATAGTGGTAGTGCACTTGTTGACCGTGACCACGCTGAGAGTACAAATAGTGATAATTCTCAAGTTGGTAGTGTTCATGGTGGCAGTGCCCATGGACACCACCATCAAAGTGATATTGCTCACTGTGACAGGGCCCAAGTGGACAGTGCAAACCGGGACTTTGCCTATCGTGACAGTGCTCACAGTGACAAATTCCATCGTGACAGTGACCACGTTAACAGTTCTAATGCTGATAGTGCCCATGGCAATAATACCCATGGTGAGAGTCCTCACGCTGATAGTGCCCATGGTGACATTTCCCATTCTGAAAGTGCTCATGATGACAGTGCCAATGTTGGTAATTCCCATGGTGACACTTCTAACAGTGATACTGACAATGGTTACAGTTCACATGTTGGCTGTGCCCTTGGTGACAGTGCCCATGAAGACAGTACTTATGGTGACAGTGTTCTTGGTGATAGTGCCCATGGTGAGAGTGGACATGGTGGTAGTGCACATGGTGGCACTGAAAAATAGTGACAGGACTCATGGTGACTGTGCTCACGGTAAAAACCCATGCTGACAGTACTCACAGAGACACTGTTCATGGTGGCAGTACCCAAGGTGACAGTGCTCACAGTGACAGTGCCCACTGTATGAGTGCCCATGTTGACAGTGCTCATGGTGACACTGACCATGGTGACATTGCCTATGGTGACAGTGCTCATGGTGACAGTGCCCATGGTGACACGGACCACAGTGAGAATGCTCACAGTGATAGTGCCAATGGTGCCAGCACTCATGTTGACAGCCCCCATTGTGCAAGGTGCCATGGTGACAGTGACCATGGTGAGAGATCTCACGGTGATAGCGCTCACGGTAATAGTCCTCATGGTGACAGTGCAAATGGTGACAATACACAGGGTGACAGTACACATGGTGAAAATACCCATGGTAGCAGTTCTCATAGTGACAGTGCTCATGGGGGATGTGCCCATGCTGACAGTGCTCATTGGGGCAGTGCTCATGATAACAGTACCGATGAGGCCCGTGATTATGGTGATGGTGTTCACAGCGGCTGTGCTCATGGAGATAGTGCTCACGGTGACCGTGCCCATGATGACAGTACCCAGGGTGACAGTGCTCACGGGGAAAGTGCCAATGATAACATTAACCATGGTGATAGTGCCCCTGGTGACACGGCCCACAGTGACATTGTTCATGGTGATAGTGCCATTGGTGACAGTGCTCACGGTGAAGTTGCCCATCCTGACAATGCTCATGGTGACATTGACCTTCGAGATAGTACCCATGTTGACAGTGCCCATGGTGACGTGCTCATGTTGACAGTGCTCAAAGTGATAGTGCCCATGGTGACATTGCCAAGAGTGACAGTGCCCATGCTGACAGTTCTCATTGTGATAGTGCCCATGGTGACAGTGCACATGGTGATACTTGCAATGCTGACAGTGCTCATGGTGACAGCGCTCATGGTTGCAGTACCCATGGTGACAGTGCTCAAAATGACAGTGACAGTGGTGGCAGTGACCATGGTGACAGTGCCCACGGTGACATTGCCTATAGTGACACTTCTCACAGTGACATTGCCCATGGTGACAGGGCTCATGTTGACGTGCTCATATTGACAGTGCTCACAGCGATAATGTCCATGGTGACATTGCCAATGGTGGAATTGCACACAATGCCATTTCCAACAGTGACAGTGCTCACGCTGAGAGTTGTCATGGTGATAGTGCCCATGGTGACAGTGCACATGGTCATACTGCCAATGGTTAAATTACTCATGGTGACAGTACTCATGGTTGCAGTACCCATGGTGACAGTGCTCAAATGGCAGTTCCCATGGTGACATTGCCCATGGTGACATTGTCTATGGTGACACTTCTCACGGTGACATTTCCCATGGTGACATGGCTCATGGTGACACACCACATTGTGCCAGTGCCCATGGTGACAGTGTTCACAGTGAAAGTGCTCATGGTAATACTGTTTACTTTGAGAGTGCCCAAGGTGAAAATACACATGGTGACATTACTCATTGAGAAATTGCCCATGGTTACAATTCTCATAGCAACAGTTATGGTGACAGTGCTCATGGTGGCACTGCCCTGGGTGACAGTGCTCGTGGTGTCAGTGCTCATGGTGACAGTGCTCATGATGAGAGTGCCTATGTTGTTAATTCCCATGGTGACATTTCTCACAGTGACACTGACAATGGTTACAGGTCACATGTTGGCCGTGCCCTTGGTGACAGTGCCCATGCAGACAGTACTTATGGTGACAGTGTTATCGGTGATAGTGCCCATGGTGAGAGTGCACATGGTGGTAGTGCACATGGTGGCACTGAAAAATGGTGACAGGGCTCATGGTGACAGTGCTCACGGTAAAAACCCATGCTGACAGTACTCACAGAGACACTGCTCATAGTGGCAGTAACCATGGTGACAGTTCACACAGTGACAGTGCCCACTGTAGGAGTGCCCATGGAGACATTGCTCATGGTGACACTGACCACGGTGACATTGCCTATGGTGACAGTGCTCATGGTGACAGAGCCCATGTTGACTCGGACCACAGTGAGAATGCTCACGGTGATAGTGCCAATGGTGACAGCACTCATGTTGACAGCACGCATTGTGCAAGGTGCCATGGTGACAGTGACCATGGTGAGAGATCTCACGGTGATAGCACTCACGGTAATAGTCCTGATGGTGACAGTGCAAATGGTGACAATACACAGGGTGACAGTACTCATGGTGAAAATACCCATGCTAGCAGTTCTCATAGTGACAGTGCTCATGGGGGAAGTGCCCATGCTGACAGTGCTCATTGTGGCAGTGCTCATGGTGACAGTACCGATGAGGCCAGTGATTATGGTGATGGTGTTCACAGTGGCTGTGCTCATGGAGATAGTGCTCACGGTGACCGTGCCCATGATGACAGTGCCCAGGGTGACAGTGCTCACGGGGAAAGTGCCAATGATAACATTAACCATGGTGATAGTGCCCCTGGTGACACGGCCCAGAGTGACATTGCTCATGGTGATAGTGCCTTTGGTGACAGTGCTCATGGTGAAATTGCCATTCCTGACAATGCTCATGGTGACATTGCCCTTCGAGATAGTACCCATGTTGACAGTGCCCATGGTGACGTGCTCATGTTGACAGTGCTCACAGTCATAGTGCCCATGGTGACATTGCCCATGGTGGAAGCGCCCACGGTGCCCTTGCCAACAGTGACAGTGCCCACGCTGACAGTTCTCATTGTGATAGTGCCCATGGTGACAGTACACATGGTGATAATCGCAATGGTGACAGTGCTCATGGTGACAGTGCTCATGGTTGCAATACCCATGGTGACAGTGCTCAAAATGACAGTGACAGTGGTGGCAGTGACCATGGTGACAGTGCCCACGGTGACATCGCCTATAGTGACACTTCTCACGGTGACATTGCCAATGGTGACAGGGCTCATGTTGACGTGCTTATATTGACAGTGCTCACAGTGATAGTGCCCATGGTGACATTGCCCATGGTGGAATTGCAAACAATGCCAGTTCCCACAGTGACAGTGCTCACGCTGAGAGTTGTCATGGTGATAGTGCCCATGGTGACAGTGCACATGGTCATACTGCCAATGGTGACAGTACTCATGGTTGCAGTACCCATGGTGACAGTGTGCAAAATGGCATTTCCCATGGTGACATTGCCCATGGTGACATTGCCTATGGTGACACATCTCACGGTGACATTTCCCATGGTGACATTGCTCAAGGTGACACACGACATTGTGCCAGTGCCCATGGTGACAGTGCACATTGTGATACTCGCAATGGTGACAGTGCTCATGGTGACAGCGCTCATGGTGGCAGTACCCAAGGTGACAGTGCTCACAGTGACAGTGCCCACTGTATGAGTGCCCATGTTGACAGTGCTCATGGTGACACTGACCATGGTGACATTGCCTATGGTGACAGTGCTCATGGTGACAGTGCCCATGGTGACACTGACCACAGTGAGAATGCTCACAGTGATAGTGCCAATGGTGCCAGCACTCATATTGACAGCCCCCATTGTGCAAGGTGCCATGGTGACAGTGACCATGGTGAGAGATCTCACGGTGATAGCGCTCACGGTAATAGTCCTCATGGTGACAGTGCAAATGGTGACAATACACAGGGTGACAGTACACATGGTGAAAATACCCATGGTAGCAGTTCCCATAGTGACAGTGCTCATGGGGGATGTGCCGATGCTGACAGTGCTCATTGTGGCCGTGCTCATTGTGACAGTACCGATGAGGCCAGTGATTATGGTGATGGTGTTCACAGTGGCTGTGCTCATGGAGATAGTGCTCACGGTGACCGTGCCCATGATGACAGTGCCCAGGGTGACAGTGCTCACGGGGAAAGTGCCAATGATAACATTAACCATGGTGATAGTGCCCCTGGTGACACGGCCCACAGTGACATTGCTCATGGTGATAGTGCCATTGGTGACAGTGCTCACGGTGAAGTTGCCCATCCTGACAATGCTCATGGTGACATTGTCCTTCGAGATAGTACCCATGGTGACAGTGCCCATGGTGACGTGCTCATGTTGACAGTGCTCAAAGTGATAGTGCCCATGGTGACATTGCCAAGAGTGACAGTGCCCATGCTGACAATTGTCATTGTGATAGTGCCCATGGTGACAGTGCACATGGTGATACTTGCAATGGTGACAGTGCTCATGGTGACAGCGCTCATGGTTGCAGTACCCATGGTGACAGTGCTCAAAATGACAGTGACAGTGGTGGCAGTGACCATGGTGACAGTGCCCACGGTGACATTGCCTTTAGTGACACTTCTCACAGTGACATTGCCCATGGTGACAGGGCTCATGTTGACGTGCTCATATTGACAGTGCTCACAGCGATAATGTCCATGGTGACATTGCCCATGGTGGAATTGCACACAATGCCATTTCCAACAGTGACAGTGCTCACGCTGAGAGTTGTCATGGTGATAGTGCCCATGGTGACAGTGCACATGGTCATACTGCCAATG
Source organism: Mesoplodon mirus (assembly GCF_964341445.2). Classification (NCBI taxonomy): domain Eukaryota; kingdom Metazoa; phylum Chordata; class Mammalia; order Artiodactyla; family Ziphiidae; genus Mesoplodon; species Mesoplodon mirus. The sequence goes on along the minus strand of NC_138976.1, from coordinate 106,588,580 downwards.
GTTAAATTACTCATGGTGACAGTACTCATGGTTGCAGTACCCATGGTAACAGTGCTCAAAATGGCAGTTCCCATGGTGGCAATGCCCATGGTGACATTGCCTATGGTGACACTTCTCACGGTGACATTTCCCATGGTGACATGGCTCATGGTGACACACCACATTGTGCCAGTGCCCATGGTGACAGTGTTCACAGCGAAAGTGCTCATGGTAATACTGTTTACTTTGAGAGTGCCCAAGGTGAAAATACACATGGTGACATTACTCATTGAGAAATTGCCCATGGTTACAATTCTCATAGCAACAGTTATGGTGACAGTGCTCATGGTGGCACTGCCCTGGGTGACAGTGCTCGTGGTGTCAGTGCTCATGGTGACAGTGCTCATGATGAGAGTGCCTATGTTGTTAATTCCCATGGTGACAATTCTCACAGTGACACTGACAATGGTTACATGTCACATGTTGGCCGTGCCCTTGGTGACAGTGCCCATGCAGACAGTACTTATGGTGACAGTGTTATCGGTGATAGTGCCCATGGTGAGAGTGCACATGGTGGTAGTGCACATGGTGGCACTGAAAAATGGTGACAGGGCTCATGGTGACAGTGCTCACGGTAAAAACCCATGCTGACAGTACTCACAGAGACACTGCTCATAGTGGCAGTAACCATGGTGACAGTTCGCACAGTGACAGTGCCCACTGTAGGAGTGCCCATGGAGACATTGCTCATGGTGACACTGACCACGGTGACATTGCCTATGGTGACAGTGCTCATGGTGACAGAGCCCATGTTGACTCTGACCACAGTGAGAATGCTCACGGTGATAGTGCCAATGGTGACAGCACTCATGTTGACACCACACATTCTGCAAGGTGCCGTGGAGACAGTGACCATGGTGAGAGATCTCACGGTGATAGCACTCACGGTAATAGTCCTGATGGTGACAGTGCAAATGGTGACAATACACAGGGTGACAGTACTCATGGTGAAAATACCCATGCTAGCAGTTCTCATAGTGACAGTGCTCATGGGGGAAGTGCCCATGCTGACAGTGCTCATTGTGGCAGTGCTCATGGTGACAGTACCGATGAGGCCAGTGATTATGGTGATGGTGTTCACAGTGGCTGTTCTCATGGAGATAGTGCTCACGGTGACCGTGCCCATGATGACAGTGCCCAGGGTGACAGTGCTCACGGGGAAAGTGCCAATGATAACATTAACCATGGTGATAGTTCCCCTGGTGACACGGCCCACAGTGACATTGCTCATGGTGATAGTGCCTTTGGTGACAGTGCTCATGGTGAAATTGCCCTTCCTGTCAATGCTCATGGTGACATTGCCCTTCGAGATAGTACCCATGTTGACAGTGCCCATGGTGACGTGCTCATGTTGACAGTGCTCACAGTCATAGTGCCCATGGTGACATTGCCCATGGTGGAAGTGCCCACGGTGCCCTTGCCAACAGTGACAGTGCCCACACTGACAGTTCTAATTGTGATAGTGCCCATGGTGACAGTACACATGGTGATAATTGCAATGGTGACAGTGCTCATGGTGACAGTGCTCATGGTTGCAATACCGATGGTGACAGTGCTCAAAATGACAGTGACAGTGGTGGCAGTGACCATGGTGACAGTGCCCACGGTGACATCGCCTATAGTGACACTTCTCACGGTGACATTGCCAATGGTGACAGGGCTCATGTTGACGTGCTTATTTTGACAGTGCTCACAGTGATAGTGCCCATGGTGACATTGCCCATGGTGGAATTGCACACAATGCCAGTTCCCACAGTGACAGTGCTCACGCTGAGAGTTGTCATGGTGATAGTGCCCATGGTGACAGTGCACATGGTCATACTGCCAATGGTGACAGTACTCATGGTTGCAGTACCCATGGTGACAGTGTGCAAAATGGCATTTCCCATGGTGACATTGCCCATGGTGACATTGACTATGGTGACACATCTCACGGTGACATTTCCCATGGTGACATTGCTCAAGGTGACACACGACATTGTGATAGTGCCCATGGTGACAGTGCACATTGTGATACTCGCAATGGTGACAGTGCTCATGGTGACAGCGCTCATGGTGGCAGTACCCAAGGTGACAGTGCTCACAGTGACAGTGCCCACTGTATGAGTGCCCATGTTGACAGTGCTCATGGTGACACTGACCATGGTGACATTGCCTATGGTGACAGTGCTCATGGTGACAGTGCCCATGGTGACACTGACCACAGTGAGAATGCTCACGGTGATAGTGCCAATGGTGCCAGCACTCATGTTGACAGTCCCCATTGTGCAAGGTGCCATGGTGACAGTGACCATGGTGAGAGATCTCACGGTGATAGCGCTCACGGTAATAGTCCTCATGGTGACAGTGCAAATGGTGACAATACAGAGGGTGACAGTACTCATGGTGAAATTACCCATGCTAGCAGTTCTCATAGTGACAGTGCTCATGGGGGATGTGCCCATGCTGACAGTGCTCATTGTGGCAGTGCTCATGGTGACAGTACCGATGAGGCCAGTGATTATGGTGATGGTGTTCACAGTGGCTGTGCTCATGGAGATAGTGCTCACAGTGACCGTGCCCATGATGACAGTGCCCAGGGTGACAGTGCTCACGGGAAAATTGCCAATGATAACATTAACCATGGTGATAGTGCCCCTGGTGACACGGCCCACAGTGACATTGCTCATGGTGATAGTGCCATTGGTGACAGTGCTCACGGTGAAGTTGCCCATCCTGACAATGCTCATGGTGACATTGCCCTTCGAGATAGTACCCATGTTGACAGTGCCCATGGTGACGTGCTCATGTTGACAGTGCTCAAAGTGATAGTGCCCATGGTGACATTGCCAAGAGTGACAGTGCCCATGCTGACAGTTCTCATTGTGATAGTGCCCATGGTGACAGTGCACATGGTGATACTTGCAATGGTGACAGTGCTCATGGTGACAGCGCTCATGGTTGCAGTACCCATGGTGACAGTGCTCAAAATGACAGTGACAGTGGTGGCAGTGACCATGGTGACAGTGCCCACGGTGACATTGCCTATAGTGACACTTCTCACAGTGACATTGCCCATGGTGACGTGCTCATATTGACAGTGCTCACAGCGATAATGTCCATGGTGACATTGCCCATGGTGGAATTGCACACAATGCCATTTCCAACAGTGACAGTGCTCACGCTGAGAGTTGTCATGGTGATAGTGCCCATGGTGACAGTGCACATGGTCATACTGCCAATGGTTAAATTACTCATGGTGACAGTACTCATGGTTGCAGTACCCATGGTGACAGTGCTCAAAATGGCAGTTCCCATGGTGACATTGCCCATGGTGACATTGCCTATGGTGACACTTCTCACGGTGACATTTCCCATGGTGACATGGCTCATGGTGACACACCACATTGTGCCAGTGCCCATGGTGACAGTGTTCACAGTGAAAGTGCTCATGGTAATACTGTTTACTTTGAGAGTGCCCAAGGTGAAAATACACATGGTGACATTACTCATTGAGAAATTGCCCATGGTTACAATTCTCATAGCAAGAGTTATGGTGACAGTGCTCATGGTGGCACTGCCCTGGGTGACAGTGCTCGTGGTGTCAGTGCTCATGGTGACAGTGCTCATGATGAGAGTGCCTATGTTGTTAATTCCCATGGTGACACTTCTCACAGTGACACTGACAATGGTTACAGGTCACATGTTGGCCGTGCCCTTGGTGACAGTGCCCATGCAGACAGTACTTATGGTGACAGTGTTATCGGTGATAGTGCCCATGGTGAGAGTGCACATGGTGGTAGTGCACATGGTGGCACTGAAAAATGGTGACAGGGCTCATGGTGACAGTGCTCACGGTAAAAACCCATGCTGACAGTACTCACAGAGACACTGCTCATAGTGGCAGTAACCATGGTGACAGTTCGCACAGTGACAGTGCCCACTGTAGGAGTGCCCATGGAGACATTGCTCATGGTGACACTGACCACGGTGACATTGCCTATGGTGACAGTGCTCATGGTGACAGAGCCCATGTTGACTCTGACCACAGTGAGAATGCTCACGGTGATAGTGCCAATGGTGACAGCACTCATGTTGACAGCACGCACTGTGCAAGGTGCCATGGTGACAGTGACCATGGTGAGAGATCTCACGGTGATAGCACTCACGGTAATAGTCCTGATGGTGACAGTGCAAATGGTGACAATACAGAGGGTGACAGTACTCATGGTGAAAATACCCATGCTAGCAGTTCTCATAGTGACAGTGCTCATGGGGGAAGTGCCCATGCTGACAGTGCTCATTGTGGCAGTGCTCATGGTGACAGTACCGATGAGGCCAGTGATTATGGTGATGGTGTTCACAGTGGCTGTGCTCATGGAGATAGTGCTCACGGTGACCGTGCCCATGATGAGAGTGCCCAGGGTGACAGTGCTCACGGGGAAAGTGCCAATGATAACATTAACCATGGTGATAGTGCCCCTGGTGACACGGCCCACAGTGACATTGCTCATGGTGATAGTGCCATTGGTGACAGTGCTCACGGTGAAGTTGCCCATCCTGACAATGCTCATGGTGACATTGACCTTCGAGATAGTACCCATGTTGACAGTGCCCATGGTGACGTGCTCATGTTGACAGTGCTCAAAGTGATAGTGCCCATGGTGACATTGCCAAGAGTGACAGTGCCCATGCTGACAGTTCTCATTGTGATAGTGCCCATGGTGACAGTGCACATGGTGATACTTGCAATGGTGACAGTGCTCATGGTGACAGCGCTCATGGTTGCAGTACCCATAGTGACAGTGCTCAAAATGACAGTGACAGTGGTGGCAGTGACCATGGTGACAGTGCCCACGGTGACATTGCCTATAGTGACACTTCTCACAGTGACATTGCCCATGGTGACAGGGCTCATGTTGACGTGCTCATATTGACAGTGCTCACAGCGATAATGTCCATGGTGACATTGCCCATGGTGGAATTGCACACAATGCCATTTCCAACAGTGACAGTGCTCACGCTGAGAGTTGTCATGGTGATAGTGCCCATGGTGACAGTGCACATGGTCATACTGCCAATGGTTAAATTACTCATGGTGACAGTACTCATGGTTGCAGTACCCATGGTGACAGTGCTCAAAACGGCAGTTCCCATGGTGACATTGCCCATGGTGACATTGCCTATGGTGACACTTCTCACGGTGACATTTCCCATGGTGACATGGCTCATGGTGACACACCACATTGTGCCAGTGCCCATGGTGACAGTGCTCATGGTTGCAATACCCATGGTGACAGTGCTCAAAATGACAGTGACGGTGGTGGCAGTGACCATGGTGACAGTGCCCACGGTGACATCGCCTATAGTGACACTTCTCACGGTGACATTGCCAATGGTGACAGGGCTCATGTTGACGTGCTTATATTGACAGTGCTCACAGTGATAGTGCTCCTGGTGACATTGCCCATGGTTGAATTGCACACAATGCCAGTTCCCACAGTGGCAGTGCTCACGCTGAGAGTTGTCATGGTGATAGTGCCCATGGTGACAGTGCACATGGTCATACTGCCAATGGTGATAGTACTCATGGTTGCAGTACCCATGGTGACAGTGTGCAAAATGTCATTTCCTATGGTGACATTGCCCATGGTGACATTACCTATGGTGACACATCTCACGGTGACATTTCCCATGGTGACATTGCTCAAGGTGACACACGACATTGTGCCAGTGCCCATGGTGACAGTGCACATTGTGATACTCGCAATGGTGACAGTACTCATGGTGACAGCGCTTATGGTTGCAGTACCCATGGTGACAGTGCTCAAAATGATAGTGACAGTGGTGGCAGTGACCATGGTGACAGTGCCCACGATGACATTGCCTATAGTGACACTTCTCACAGTGACATTGCCCATGGTGACAGGGCTCATGTTGACGTGTTCATATTGACAGTGCTCACAACGATAATGTCCATGGTGACAATGACCATGGTGGAATTGCACACAATGCCAGTTCCCACAGTGACAGTGCTCATGCTGAGAGTTGTCATGGTGATAGTGCCCATGGTGACAATGCACATGGTCATACTGCCAATGGTTAAATTACTCATGGTGATAGTACTCATGGTGGCAGTACCCATGGTGACAGTGCTCAAAATGGCAGTTCCCATGGTTACATTGCCCATGGTGACATTGCCTATGGTGACAATTCTCACGTTGACATTTCCCATGGTGACATGGCTCATGGTGACACACCACATTGTGCCAGTGCCCTTGGTGACAGTGTTCACAGTGAAAGTGCTCATGGTAATACTGTTTACGTTGAGAGTGCCCAAGGTGAAAATACACATGGTGACATTACTCATTGAGAAATTGCCCATGGTTACAATTCTCATAGCAACAGTTATGTTGACAGTGCTCTTGGTGGAACTGCCCTGGGTGGCAGTGCTCGTGGTGTCAGTGCTCATGGTGGCAGTTCCCATGGTGAGAGTACCGATGGGGCAGTGCACATGGTGACAGTGCCCATGGTAACCGTGCTTACGGTGATATGACCCATGGTTACATTTATCATGATTGTGGTACCGATGCTGATAATGCTCCCGGAGTTAGTGCCCATGGTTAAGGTGCCCATGGTGACTGTGTTCAGTGTAATAGTGAGCATAGTGATAGTGTACTTGGTGACCGTGCCCATGGTGACAGTGCCCTTGGTGACAGTACACATGGTGATACTGCTCCATGTGATAGTGCCCTTGGGGACCCTGAGCATGGTGACAGTTCTCACGGTGACAGTGCCTATGGTGACAATGCTCATGGTGACAGTGCCCATGGTGACCGTTCTCATGTTCATAGTACCCATGGTGACAGTTCGTATGGTGAAAGTGCTCATGATGAGAGTGCCCATGTTGGTAGTTCCATTGGTGACTGTGCTCACAGTGATAGTGACCATGGTAAGATTGCAGATGGTGGCTGTGACATTGCCCATGATGAGAGTACTCATGGTGCCAGTGCTCATGGTGATAGTGTCCAAGGTGACAGTGCACATGGTTTTAATGCACATGGTGGCACAGAAAAATAGTTATAGTGCCCATGGTGACAGTGCTCATGTTGACAGTGCACAATGTGACAACCCATGCTGACAGTGCTCACGGTGACTGGGCTCATGGTTGCATTACCCATTGTGACAGTGCTCACAGTTACAATGCTCATGTTAACTGTGCTCACTCTGATAGTGTCTATGGTGACAGTGATCACAGTGATAGTGCCGATGGTGATAGTGCTAGGGTGATAGTGCCCATGATTAAGGTGCCCATGGTGACAGTGCTCACGGTCATAGTGAGCATAGTGGTAGTGCACTTGTTGACCGTGACCACGCTGAGAGTACAAATAGTGATAATTCTCAAGTTGGTTGTGTCCATGGTGGCAGTGCCCATGGACACCACCGGCAAAGTGATAGTGCTCACTGTGACAGGGCCCAAGGGGACAGTGCAAACCGTGACTTTGCCTATCGTGACAGTGTTCACAGTGACAAATTCCATCGTGACAGTGACCACCGTAACAGTTCTAATGCTGATAGTGCCCATAATGACAATACCCACGGTGACAGTACTCATGGTGATAATTCTCAAGGTGTTAGTGCCCATGGCGATCATTCCCATGGTGAGAGTCCTCACAGTGATAGTGTGCATGGTGACAGTTCCCATTCTGAAAGTGCTCATGATGACAGTGCCTATGTTGGTAATTCCCATGGTGACACTTCTCACAGTGATACTGACAATTGTTACAGTTCATATGTTGGCCATGCCCTTGGTGACAGTGCCCATGAAGACAGTACTTATGGTGACAGTGTTCTCGGTGATAGTGCCCATGGTGAGAGTGCACATGGTTGTAGTGCACATGGTGGCACTGAAAAATGGTGACAGTGCTCACGGTAAAAACCCATGCTGACAGTACTCACAGAGACACTGCTCATGGTGGCAGTACCCATGGTGACCGTGCTCACAGTGGCAGCGCCCACTGTATGAGTGCCCATGTTGACAGTGCTCATGGTGACAGTGCTCATGGTTGCAGTACCCATGGTTACAGTGCTCAAAATGACAGTGACAGTGGTGGCAGTGACCATGGTGACAGTGCCTACGGTGACATTGCCTATAGTGACACTTCTCACGGTGACATTGCTCATGGTGACAGGGCTCATGTAGACGTGCTCATATTGACAGAGCTTGCAGTGATAGTGCCCATGGTGACATTGCCCATGGTGGAATTGCACACAATGCCAGTGCTCACGCTGAGAGTTGTCATGGTGATAGTGCCCATGGTGACAGTGCACATGGTCATACTGCCAATGGTGACAGTACTCATGGTGACAGTACTCATGGTTGCAGTACCCATGGTGACAGTGCTAAAAAATGGCATTTCCCATGGTGACATTGCCCATGGTGACATTGCCTATGGTGACACTTCTCACGGTGACATTTCCCATTGTGACATGGCTCACGGTGACACACCGCATTGTGCCAGTGCCCATGGTGACAGTGCTCACAGTGAAAGTGCTAATGGTAATACTGTTTACGTTGAGAGTGCCCAAGGTGAAAATACACATGGTGACATTACTCATTGAGAAATTGCCCATGGTTACAATTCTCATAGCAACAGTTATGGTGACAGTGCTCATGGTGGTACTGCCCTGGGTGGCACTGCTCGTGGTGTCAGTGCTCATGGTGACAGTGCTCATGGTGGCAGTTCCCATGGTGAGGGTACCGATGGGGCAGTGCACATTGTGACAGTGCCCATGGTAACCATGATTACGGTGATATGACCCATGGTTACAGTTATCATGATTGTGGTACCGATGCTGATAATGCTCCCGGAGATAGTGCCCATGGTTAAGGTGCCCATGGTGACAGTGTTCAGAGTAATAGTGAGCATAGTGATAGTGTACTTGGTGACCGTGCCCATGGTGACAGTGCCCCTGGTGACAGTACACATGGTGATACTGCTCCATGTGATAGTGCCCTTGTTGACCCTGCACATGGTGACAGTTCTCACGGTGACAGTGCCTATGGTGACAATGCTCATGGTGACAGTGCCCATGGTGACCGTTCTCACGTTCATAGTGCCCATGGTGACAGTTCGTATGGTGAAAGTGCTCATGATGAGAGTGCCCATGTTGGTAGGTCGATTGGTGACTGTGCTCACAGTGATAGTGACCATGGTAAGATTGCAGATGGTGGCTGTGCCATTGCCCATGATGAGAGTACTCATGGTGACAGTGCTCATGGTGATAGTGTCCAAGGTGACAGTGCACATGGTTTTAATGCACATGGTGGCACAGAAAAATAGTTATAGTGCCCATGGTGACAGTGCTCATGTTGACAGTGCACAATGTAACAACCCATGCTGACAGTGCTCACGGTGACTGGGCTCATGGTTGCATTACCCATTGTGACAGTGCTCACAGTTACAATGCTCATGTTAACGGTGCTCACTCTGATAGTGTCTATGGTGACAGTGATCACAGTGATAGTGCCGATGGTGATAGTGCTAGGGTGATAGTGCCCATGATTAAGGTGCCCATGGTGACAGTGCTCACGGTCATAGTGAGCATAGTGGTAGTGCACTTGTTGACCGTGACCACGCTGAGAGTACAAATAGTGATAATTCTCAAGTTGGTAGTGTTCATGGTGGCAGTGCCCATGGACACCACCATCAAAGTGATATTGCTCACTGTGACAGGGCCCAAGTGGACAGTGCAAACCGGGACTTTGCCTATCGTGACAGTGCTCACAGTGACAAATTCCATCGTGACAGTGACCACGTTGACAGTTCTAATGCTGATAGTGCCCATGGCAATAATACCCATGGTGAGAGTCCTCACGCTGATAGTGCCCATGGTGACATTTCCCATTCTGAAAGTGCTCATGATGACAGTGCCAATGTTGGTAATTCCCATGGTGACACTTCTAACAGTGATACTGACAATGGTTACAGTTCACATGTTGGCCGTGCCCTTGGTGACAGTGCCCATGAAGACAGTACTTATGGTGACAGTGTTCTTGGTGATAGTGCCCATGGTGAGAGTGGACATGGTGGTAGTGCACATGGTGGCACTGAAAAATAGTGACAGGACTCATGGTGACTGTGCTCACGGTAAAAACCCATGCTGACAGTACTCACAGAGACACTGTTCATGGTGGCAGTACCCAAGGTGACAGTGCTCACAGTGACAGTGCCCACTGTATGAGTGCCCATGTTGACAGTGCTCATGGTGACACTGACCATGGTGACATTGCCTATGGTGACAGTGCTCATGGTGACAGTGCCCATGGTGACACGGACCACAGTGAGAATGCTCACAGTGATAGTGCCAATGGTGCCAGCACTCATGTTGACAGCCCCCATTGTGCAAGGTGCCATGGTGACAGTGACCATGGTGAGAGATCTCACGGTGATAGCGCTCACGGTAATAATCCTCATGGTGACAGTGCAAATGGTGACAATACACAGGGTGACAGTACACATGGTGAAAATACCCATGGTAGCAGTTCTCATAGTGACAGTGCTCATGGGGGATGTGCCCATGCTGACAGTGCTCATTGGGGCAGTGCTCATGGTGACAGTACCGATGAGGCCCGTGATTATGGTGATGGTGTTCACAGCGGCTGTGCTCATGGAGATAGTGCTCACGGTGACCGTGCCCATGATGACAGTACCCAGGGTGACAGTGCTCACGGGGAAAGTGCCAATGATAACATTAACCATGGTGATAGTGCCCCTGGTGACACGGCCCACAGTGACATTGCTCATGGTGATAGTGCCTTTGGTGACAGTGCTCACGGAGAAGTTGCCCATCCTGACAATGCTCATGGTGACATTGACCTTCGAGATAGTACCCATGTTGACAGTGCCCATGGTGACGTGCTCATGTTGACAGTGCTCAAAGTGATAGTGCCCATGGTGACATTGCCAAGAGTGACAGTGCCCATGCTGACAGTTGTCATTGTGATAGTGCCCATGGTGACAGTGCACATGGTGATACTTGCAATGGTGACAGTGCTCATGGTGACAGCGCTCATGGTTGCAGTACCCATGGTGACAGTGCTCAAAATGACAGTGACAGTGGTGGCAGTGACCATGGTGACAGTGCCCACGGTGACATTGCCTATAGTGACACTTCTCACAGTGACATTGCCCATGGTGACAGGGCTCATGTTGACGTGCTCATATTGACAGTGCTCACAGCGATAATGTCCATGGTGACATTGCCCATGGTGGAATTGCACACAATGCCATTTCCAACAGTGACAGTGCTCACGCTGAGAGTTGTCATGGTGATAGTGCCCATGGTGACAGTGCACATGGTCATACTGCCAATGGTTAAATTACTCATGGTGACAGTACTCATGGTTGCAGTACCCATGGTGACAGTGCTCAAAATGGCAGTTCCCATGGTGACATTGCCCATGGTGACATTGCCTATGGTGACACTTCTCACGGTGACATTTCCCATGGTGACATGGCTCATGGTGACACACCACATTGTGCCAGTGCCCATGGTGACAGTGTTCACAGCGAAAGTACTCATGGTAATACTGTTTACTTTGAGAGTGCCCAAGGTGAAAATACACATGGTGACATTACTCATTGAGAAATTGCCCATGGTTACAATTCTCATAGCAACAGTTATGGTGACAGTGCTCATGGTGGCACTGCCCTGGGTGACAGTGCTCGTGGTGTCAGTGCTCATGGTGACAGTGCTCATGATGAGAGTGCCTATGTTGTTAATTCCCATGGTGACACTTCTCACAGTGACACTGACAATGGTTACAGGTCACATGTTGGCCGTGCCCTTGGTGACAGTGCCCATGCAGACAGTACTTATGGTGACAGTGTTATCGGTGATAGTGCCCATGGTGAGAGTGCACATGGTGGTAGTGCACATGGTGGCACTGAAAAATGGTGACAGGGCTCATGGTGACAGTGCTCACGGTAAAAACCCATGCTGACAGTACTCACAGAGACACTGCTCATAGTGGCAGTAACCATGGTGACAGTTCGCACAGTGACAGTGCCCACTGTAGGAGTGCCCATGGAGACATTGCTCATGGTGACACTGACCACGGTGACATTGCCTATGGTGACAGTGCTCATGGTGACAGAGCCCATGTTGACTCTGACCACAGTGAGAATGCTCACGGTGATAATGCCAATGGTGACAGCACTCATGTTGACAGCACGCATTGTGCAAGGTGCCATGGTGACAGTGACCATGGTGAGAGATCTCACGGTGATAGCACTCAAGGTAATAGTCCTGATGGTGACAGTGCAAATGGTGACAATACAGAGGGTGACAGTACTCATGGTGAAAATACCCATGCTAGCAGTTCTCATAGTGACAGTGCTCATGGGGGAAGTGCCCATGCTGACAGAGCTCATTGTGGCAGTGCTCATGGTGACAGTACCGATGAGGCCAGTGATTATGGTGATGGTGTTCACAGTGGCTGTGCTCATGGAGATAGTGCTCACGGTGACCGTGCCCATGATGACAGTGCCCAGGGTTACAGTGCTCATGGGGAAAGTGCCAATGATAACATTAACCATGGTGATAGTGCCCCCGGTGACACGGCCCACAGTGACATTGCTCATGGTGATAGTGCCATTGGTGACAGTGCTCACGGTGAAGTTGCCCATCCTGACAATGCTCATGGTGACATTGCCCTTCGAGATAGTACCCATGTTGACAGTGCCCATGGTGACGTGCTCATGTTGACAGTGCTCAAAGTGATAGTCCCCATGGTGACATTGCCAAGAGTGACAGTGCCCACGCTGACAGTTCTCATTGTGATAGTGCCCATGGTGACAGTGCACATGGTGATACTTGCAATGGTGACAGTGCTCATGGTGACAGCGCTCATGGTTGCAGTACCCATGGTGACAGTGCTCAAAATGACAGTGACAGTGGTGGCAGTGACCATGGTGACAGTGCCCACGGTGACATTGCCTATAGTGACACTTCTCACAGTGACATTGCCCATGGTGACAGGGCTCATGTTGACGTGCTCCTATTGACAGTGCTCACAGCGATAATGTCCATGGTGACATTGCCCATGTTGGAATTGCACACAATGCCATTTCCAACAGTGACAGTGCTCAGGCTGAGAGTTGTCATGGTGATAGTGCCCATGGTGACAGTGCACATGGTCATACTGCCAATGGTTAAATTACTCATGGTGACAGTACTCATGGTTGCAGTACCCATGGTGACAGTGCTCAAAATGGCAGTTCCCATGGTGACATTGTCCATGGTGACATTGCCTATGGTGACACTTCTCACGGTGACATTTCCCATGGTGACATGGCTCATGGTGACACACCACATTGTGCCAGTGCCCATGGTGACAGTGTTCACAGCGAAAGTGCTCATGGTAATACTGTTTACTTTGAGAGTGCACAAGGTGGAAATACACATGGTGACATTACTCATTGAGAAATTGCCCATGGTTACAATTCTCATAGCAACAGTTATGGTGACAGTGCTCATGGTGGCACTGCCCTGGGTGACAGTGCTCGTGGTGTCAGTGCTCATGGTGACAGTGCTCATGATGAGAGTGCCTATGTTGTTAATTCCCATGGTGACGCTTCTCACAGTGACACTGACAATGGTTACAGGTCACATGTTGGCCGTGCCCTTGGTGACAGTGCCCATGCAGACAGTACTTATGGTGACAGTGTTATCGGTGATAGTGCCCATGGTGAGAGTGCACATGGTGGTAGTGCACATGGTGGCACTGAAAAATGGTGACAGGGCTCATGGTGACAGTGCTCACGGTAAAAACCCATGCTGACAGTACTCACAGAGACACTGCTCATAGTGGCAGTAATCATGGTGACACTTCGCACAGTGACAGTGCCCACTGTAGGAGTGCCCATGGAGACATTGCTCATGGTGACACTGACCACGGTGACATTGCCTATGGTGACAGTGCTCATGGTGACAGAGCCCATGTTGACTCTGACCACAGTGAGAATGCTCACGGTGATAGTGCCAATGGTGACAGCACTCATGTTGACAGCACGCATTGTGCAAGGTGCCATGGTGACAGTGACCATGGTGAGAGATCTCACGGTGATAGCGCTCACGGTAATAGTCCTGATGGTGACAGTGCAAATGGTGACAATACAGAGGGTGACAGTACTCATGGTGAAAATACCCATGCTAGCAGTTCTCATAGTGACAGTGCTCATGGGGGAAGTGCCCATGCTGACAGTGCTCATTGTGGCAGTGCTCATGGTGACAGTACCGATGAGGTCAGTGATTATGGTGATGGTGTTCACAGTGGCTGTGCTCATGGAGATAGTGCTCACGGTGACCGTGCCCATGATGACAGTGCCCAGGGTGACAGTGCTCATGGGGAAAGTGCCAATGATAACATTAACCATGGTGATAGTGCCCCCGGTGACACGGCCCACAGTGACATTGCTCATGGTGATAGTGCCATTGGTGACAGTGCTCACGGTGAAGTTGCCCATCCTGACAATGCTCATGGTGACATTGACCTTCGAGATAGTACCCATGTTGACAGTGCCCATGGTGACGTGCTCATGTTGACAGTGCTCAAAGTGATAGTGCCCATGGTGACATTTCCAAGAGTGACAGTGCCCACGCTGACAGTTCTCATTGTGATAGTGCCCATGGTGAGAGTGCACATGGTGATACTTGCAATGGTGACAGTGCTCATGGTGACAGCGCTCATGGTTGCAGTACCCATGGTGACAGTGCTGAAAATGACAGTGACAGTGGTGGCAGTGACCATGGTGACAGTGCCCACGGTGACATTGCCTATAGTGACACTTCTCACAGTGACATTGCCCATGGTGACAGGGCTCATGTTGACGTGCTCATATTGACAGTGCTCATAGCGATAATGTCCATGGTGACATTGCCCATGGTGGAATTGCACACAATGCCATTTCCAACAGTGACAGTGCTCACGCTGAGAGTTGTCATGGTGATAGTGCCCATGGTGACAGTGCACATGGTCATACTGCCAATGGTTAAATTACTCATGGTGACAGTACTCATGGTTGCAGTACCCATGGTGACAGTGCTCAAAATGGCAGTTCCCATGCTGACATTGCCCATGGTGACATTGCCTATGGTGACACTTCTCACGGTGACATTTCCCATGGTGACATGGCTCATGGTGACACACCACATTGTGCCAGTGCCCATGGTGACAGTGTTCACAGCGAAAGTGCTCATGGTAATACTGTTTACTTTGAGAGTGCCCAAGGTGAAAATACACATGGTGACATTACTCATTGAGAAATTGCCCATGGTTACAATTCTCATAGCAACAGTTATGGTGACAGTTCTCATGGTGGCACTGCCCTGGGTGACAGTGCTCGTGGTGTCAGTGCTCATGGTGACAGTGCTCATGATGAGAGTGCCTATGTTGTTAATTCCCATGGTGACACTTCTCACAGTGACACTGACAATGGTTACCGGTCACATGTTGGCCGTGCCCTTGGTGACAGTGCCCATGCAGACAGTACTTATGGTGACAGTGTTATCGGTGATAGTGCCCATGGTGAGAGTGCCCATGGTGGTAGTGCACATGGTGGCACTGAAAAATGGTGACAGGGCTCATGGTGACAGTTCTCACGGTAAAAACCCATGCTGACAGTACTCACAGAGACACTGCTCATAGTGGCAGTAACCATGGTGACAGTTCGCACAGTGACAGTGCCCACTGTAGGAGTGCCCATGGAGACATTGCTCATGGTGACACTGACCACGGTGACATTGCCTATGGTGACAGTGCTCATGGTGACAGAGCCCATGTTGACTCTGACCACAGTGAGAATGCTCACGGTGATAGTGCCAATGGTGACAGCACTCATGTTGACAGCACGCATTGTGCAAGGTGCCATGGTGACAGTGACCATGGTGAGAGATCTCACGGTGATAGCACTCACGGTAATAGTCCTGATGGTGACAGTGCAAATGGTGACAATACAGAGGGTGACAGTACTCATGGTGAAAATACCCATGCTAGCAGTTCTCATAGTGACAGTGCTCATGGGGGAAGTGCCCAGGCTGACAGTGCTCATTGTGGCAGTGCTCATGGTGACAGTACCGATGAGGCCAGTGATTATGGTGATGGTGTTCACAGTGGCTGTGCTCATGGAGATAGTGCTCACGGTGACCGTGCCCATGATGACAGTGCCCAGGGTGACAGTGCTCACGGGGAAAGTGCCAATGATAACATTAACCATGGTGATAGTGCCCCTGGTGACACGGCCCACAGTGACATTGCTCATGGTGATAGTGCCTTTGGTGACAGTGCTCATGGTGAAATTGCCCTTCCTGACAATGCTCATGGTGACATTGCCCTTCGAGATAGTACCCATGTTGACAGTGCCCATGGTGACGTGCTCATGTTGACAGTGCTCACAGTGATAGTGCCCATGGTGACATTGCCCATGGTGGAAGTGCCCACGGTGCCCTTGCCAACAGTGACAGTGCCCACACTGACAGTTCTAATTGTGATAGTGCCCATGGTGACAGTACACATGGTGATAATTGCAATGGTGACAGTGCTCATGGTGACAGTGCTCATGGTTGCAATAACCATGGTGACAGTGCTCAAAATGACAGTGACAGTGGTGGCAGTGACCATGGTGACAGTGCACATTGTGATACTCGCAATGGTGACAGTGCTCATGGTGACAGCGCTCATGGTGGCAGTACCCAAGGTGACAGTGCTCACAGTGACAGTGCCCACTGTATGAGTGCCCATGTTGACAGTGCTCATGGTGACACTGACCATGGTGACATTGCCTATGGTGACAGTGCTCATGGTGACAGTTCCCATGGTGACACTGACCACAGTGAGAATGCTCACAGTGATAGTGCCAATGGTGCCAGCACTCATGTTGACAGCCCCCATTGTGCAAGGTGCCATGGTGACAGTGACCATGGTGAGAGATCTCACGGTGATAGCGCTCACGGTAATAGTCCTCATGGTGACAGTGCAAATGGTGACAATACACAGGGTGACAGTACACATGGTGAAAATACCCATGGTAGCAGTTCTCATAGTAACAGTGCTCATGGGGGATGTGCCCATGCTGACAGTGCTCATTGTGGCAGTGCTCATGGTGACAGTACCGATGAGGCCAGTGATTATGGTGATGGTGTTCACAGTGGCTGTGCTCATGGAGATAGTGCTCACGGTGACCGTGCCCATGATGACAGTGCCCAGGGTGACAGTGCTCACGGGGAAATTGCCAATGATAACATTAACCATGGTGATAGTGCCCCTGGTGACACGGCCCACAGTGACATTGCTCATGGTGATAGTGCCATTGGTGAGAGTGGTCACGGTGAAGTTGCCCATCCTGACAATGCTCATGGTGACATTGACCTTCGAGATAGTACCCATGTTGACAGTGCCCATGGTGACGTGCTCATGTTGACAGTGCTCAAAGTGATAGTGCCCATGGTGACATTGCCAAGAGTGACAGTGCCCATGCTGACAGTTCTCATTGTGATAGTGCCCATGGTGACAGTGCACATGGTGATACTTGCAATGGTGACAGTGCTCATGGTGACAGCGCTCATGGTTGCAGTACCCATGGTGACAGTGCTCAAAATGACAGTGACAGTGGTGGCAGTGACCATGGTGACAGTGCCCACGGTGACATTGCCTATAGTGACACTTCTCACAGTGACATTGCCCATGGTGACAGGGCTCATGTTGACGTGCTCATATTGACAGTGCTCATAGCGATAATGTCCATGGTGACATTGCCCATGGTGGAATTGCACACAATGCCATTTCCAACAGTGACAGTGCTCACGCTGAGAGTTGTCATGGTGATAGTGCCCATGGTGACAGTGCACATGGTCATACTGCCAATGGTAAAATTACTCATGGTGACAGTACTCATGGTTGCAGTACCCATGGTGACAGTGCTCAAAATGGCAGTTCCCATGGTGACATTGCCCATGGTGACATTGCCTATGGTGACACTTCTCACGGTGACATTTCCCATGGTGACATGGCTCATGGTGACACACCACATTGTGCCAGTGCCCATGGTGACAGTGTTCACAGCGAAAGTGCTCATGGTAATACTGTTTACTTTGAGAGTGCCCAAGGTGAAAATACACATGGTGACATTACTCATTGAGAAATTGCCCATGGTTACAATTCTCATAGCAACAGTTATGGTGACAGTGCTCATGGTGGCACTGCCCTGGGTGACAGTGCTCGTGGTGTCAGTGCTCATGGTGACAGTGCTCATGATGAGAGTGCCTATGTTGTTAATCCCCATGGTGACACTTCTCACAGTGACACTGACAATGGTTACAGGTCACATGTTGGCCGTGCCCTTGGTGACAGTGCCCATGCAGACAGTACTTATGGTGACAGTGTTATCAGTGATAGTGCCCATGGTGAGAGTGCCCATGGTGGCACTGAAAAATGGTGACAGTGCTCATGGTGACAGTGCTCACGGTAAAAACCCATGCTGACAGGACTCACAGAGACACTGCTCATAGTGGCAGTAACCATGGTGACAGTTCGCACAGTGACAGTGCCCACTGTAGGAGTGCCCATGGAGACATTGCTCATGGTGACACTGACCATGGTGACATTGCCTATGGTGACAGTGCTCATGGTGACAGAGCCCATGTTGACTCTGACCACAGTGAGAATGCTCACGGTGATAGTGCCAATGGTGACAGCACTCATGTTGACAGCACGCACTGTGCAAGGTGCCATGGTGACAGTGACCATGGTGAGAGATCTCACGGTGATAGCACTCACGGTAATAGTCCTGATGGTGACAGTGCAAATGGTGACAATACAGAGGGTGACAGTACTCATGGTGAAAATACCCATGCTAGCAGTTCTCATAGTGACAGTGCTCATGGGGGAAGTGCCCATGCTGACAGTGCTCATTGTGGCAGTGCTCATGGTGACAGTACCGATGAGGCCAGTGATTATGGTGATGGTGTTCACAGTGGCTGTGCTCATGGAGATAGTGCTCACGGTGACCGTGCCCATGATGACAGTGCCCAGGGTGACAATGCTCACGGGGAATGTGCCAATGATAATTTTAACCATGGTGATAGTGC